>NC_037671.1:51959251-52201988 GCF_003255815.1 Theropithecus gelada
GAATCCAACTTACAAGGGATGTAAAGGACCTCTTCAAGGAGAACTACAAACCACTGCTCAGTGAAATAAAAGAGGACACAAACAAATGGAAGAACATACCATGCTCATGGATAGGAAGAATCAATATCGTGAAAATGGCCATACTGCCCAAGGTAATTTATAGATTCAATGCCATCCCCATCAAGCTACCAATGAGTTTCTTCACAGAATTGGAAAAAACTGCTTTAAAGTTCATATGGAACCAAAAAAGAGCCCGCATCTCCAAGACAATCCTAAGTCAAAAGAACAAAGCTGGAGGCATCACGCTACCTGACTTCAAACTATACTACAAGGCTACAGTAACCAAAACAGCATGGTACTGGTACCAAAACAGAGATATAGACCAATGGAACAGAACAGAGTCCTCAGAAATAATACCACACATCTACAGCCATCTGATCTTTGACAAACCTGAGAGAAACAAGAAATGGGGAAAGGATTCCCTATTTAATAAATGGTGCTGGGAAAATTGGCTAGCCATAAGTAGAAAGCTGAAACTGGATCCTTTCCTTACTCCTTATACGAAAATTAATTCAAGATGGATTAGAGACTTAAATGTTAGACCTAATACCATAAAAATCCTAGAGGAAAACCTAGGTAGTACCATTCAGGACATAGGCATGGGCAAAGACTTCATGTCTAAAACACCAAAAGCAACGGCAGCAAAAGCCAAAATTGACAAATGGGATCTCATTAAACTAAAGAGCTTCTGCACAGCAAAAGAAACTACCATCAGAGTGAACAGGCAACCTACAGAATGGGAGAAAATTTTTGCAATCTACTCATCTGACAAAGGGCTAATATCCAGAACCTACAAAGAACTCAAACAAATTTACAAGAAAAAAACAAACAACCCCATCAAAAAGTGGGCAAAGGATATGAACAGACAGTTCTCAAAAGAAGACATTCATACAGCCAACAGACACATGAAAAAATGCTCATCATCACTGGCCATCAGAGACATGCAAATCAAAACCACAATGAGATACCATCTCACACCAGTTAGAATGGTGATCATTAAAAAGTCAGGAAACAACAGGTGCTGGAGAGGATGTGGAGAAATAGGAACACTTTTACACTGTTGGTGGGATTGTAAACTAGTTCAACCAATATGGAAAACAGTATGGTGATTCCTCAAGGATCTAGAACTAGAAGTACCATATGACCCAACCATCCCATTACTGGGTATATACCCAAAGGATTATAAATCATGCTGCTATAAAGACACATGCACACGTATGTTTATTGCGGCACTATTCACAATAGCAAAGACTTGGAATCAACCCAAATGTCCATCAGTGACAGACTGGATTAAGAAAATGTGGCACATATACACCATGGAATACTATGCAGCCATAAAAAAGGATGAGTTTGTGTCCTTTGTAGGGACATGGATGCAGCTGGAAACCATCATTCTTAGCAAACTATCACAAGAACAGAAAACCAAACACTGCATGTTCTCACTCATAGGTGGGAACTGAACAATGAGATCACTTGGACTGGGGAAGGGGGACATCACACACCGGGGCCTATCATGGGGAGGGGGGAGGGGGGAGGGATTGCATTGGGAGTTATACCTGATGTGAATGACAAGTTGATGGGTGCTGACGAGTTGATGGGTGCAGCACACCAACATGGCACAAGTATACATATGTAACAAAGCTGCACGTTATGCACATGTACCCTAGAACTTAAAGTATAATAATAATAATTAATTAATTAATTAATTTAAAAAAAAAGAGGAGAAAAAGGTGATAAATTCACCCTCTTCCACATCACTCTTTCCAGAGAGAAACCAAGTTAGAGGACCGTGTGAGGGTTTTCAAAGCAGAAGACAAAAATGAGTATATTAAAAAAATTCTCAGCTGTTTATAAGAGCATCTTCTATCTTTAAAATTTCTATATCTGCTTTATTGGAATTAATAAATGCTAGTCAGCAATTTAAAGAGAATTTGCATTTGGAAACGTAGTTATGAATTTTCCTAATGTAAAATTTATATTGTTTGCTTATCAAAAATTTATTCTTAATATTCTGTACCCTTATGTATCTTGTCTCCTATTTAGTCAATACCTGATTGAGAACAGAATAGATGATAAAGACATTTGTATTCATGTGATAAATGCTGAATGACAGCCTACCACACGCACACCACAGTGTGCATGCACTACAAGCCATAGGAATAAATAGTCACAGGTATGGGATAACATAATATTTAATAGAGAAAGCAGGTTTTCACAAAAGAAACCAAAACAAGAAACCAAAACAAATCCTGTGTGATCCAAGAGGAAAGAGTAATTTCATATGAAACATTGGACTGAAATTAAAATTAAATACAATTCTGACCAGATTGAGTAAGAAAAACTAAGATAAACAAAAGCAAGGAAGTATGAAAATAAATAGGCTGAGGCACGATCAAATGTCAGAAATCATTGAATTATGGGTGCATGAATGTAGAAGGAAGCACAGATGAATAGTTAATATGTGACCAAATGAAGGAGGAACTTGAGTTAGCAATGATATCATAATGTTCCCTGAAAATGTTCATTTTGGAAAAGATTCAGCAAAATCTATAAAGTCAAATGTTTGTGGGTATTTGGGGTATTTCTGAAGACATTTTAGTTTAGATTTGGACAGTTTCATGGGTTAAAAAACTATATTTTAAAATCATCATCATTAACATTTTGAAAAATTAACTATACAGTATCTAAAAATTTGCTATTATTATTGTAGAATGAAGGTAAGCTCAGTGATACAAATTAGATTATGTAAGACAAAACACACATTACTAAAACAACTGTTCAGTTTAGTGGGAGAAAAAGTGTTTTGAGTGTAACTCTTAATTAGCAATTAAATTTTAAAGATTCTAGTATGGAGGGTTTTTTGTTTTGTTTTGTTTTGTTTTGTTTTAACCAGTCACTAGAGTTAGATACATTTTAAGAATGCTATGAGACTAGCAAAGATTTTCCTACTACCCAAAATCATTTATAAAGGTTATTTTTTAGTCACTTCTGTTAAGGACCAGATCAGATCTTCCACCCACAAAGCTAACTCTAATCTTAAAATTCTAAAGAAAACTTTGTATTTAAAAGTTTTCAAATGCCACCTCAATAAAGGAGTGCTTCATATGAGAACCACTCAAGTGGAATATTCTGTTTGCTTATCTCCCACATTTTCACTGTACCTCAGTGCTCTTGCAGTTACAAAAATAAATATTCCTTTTCTCCCCTAAAATAGGCTTAAATATTTTTAAACATAGTTTATGAGACACTTGGATTATTAAGATTAGGATGAAGAAATGCTAACCTTGTGGAAAAATCAATTTCCAAAGAAATTCAGGGGGAGCTATATATGCAACGAATATACTCTGTAATAGGCAATTTATCTTCCAGACACAGTTTAATTTTTGATTGATTCTAGTAATTTGTTTCAAGTCTGGGTCAGGATATATTTTCCTTTTACTATATTGCTGAAACATTTACTAAATGTTCGTTTAAAATTTTTCCATCTATGCGCATGATGGCAATAGATCTCTATGTATTTTTTCTGTTGAAATGTCGTTAGCTTTAGTACCAAAATAATACTGGTCTCAAAGACTGAATTAAGAAGTATTTTCTCCCATTTAATTTTCTGGAAGAAACTGTAAAATTGCTATTAATTATTCTTTTAAGTATTTGGCAGAATCATGTGGTGAAACCATTTGGGGGCCTAGAAATTCCCTTTTTTGGAAGCTTTAAGATTTTTAATTCAGTTTCCTTAATGGCTATAGGATGATTCCGATAATCTGTTTAATCCTGGAGGCATTAGTAGCTCATGCTATTTCACCATCTGTCTGGCCAGATCTACTTTCTGATTTTCAATAACTTTTTCACTTTTAAAAAGAGTTTTAGTATATGTTTTCTCATCTATAAAATGGGCTTACTTTACCCTGTTGTTATCAATCTAATACTGATTATTCCACTTGTTTGTTTTCTTGGAAAGCTATATTTGTATATTTGGTTGAATTATGTCCTTTTTTTGTTGGCTTAAAAACAATCAACTAAACCCGTAGGGAGATCAAAATATCAGAAAGGAAAAAGCAAGTAAGAGTAGAACTGATTCATTTTTTGTTAAAATTTAACTTTATAGACAACTATTTTGAAAATGTTGCCCTGTTTTATCATTTATCTCAGATGAATCTAGCTGGAGTTAATTATGAATGGTATAAAATATTGCATAAGAATCATATCATATGGTTGCTAGAAAAGTTCTTTGTTTGAAAAGCTGATTACTTTTGTTTAAAAGAAAGATCATAAGACAAATGCAGATGTAAAGCTTTGAATTTATTGTTTATGCAGGTAAAAACTCAGGTAGTAGGAATGGCAATGATGTTACAGTCTTCTTCTTCAGCATGTTTCAGGTTATATGTAACTCACCATTTTGATCCAAAGGCCTAGTGACCTAAATCCTATGGTTATACAGTTTTCAAAATCCTCAATCTGATTCAGTTCATTATAAAGCACTAAATTTATGTCGGAGTTCGCAGTTGTCGTCATATACTATGCTACTTTTGTAAATCATTGCCTGAAAGTGATTTCTGTGATGATCCGGGAGAAGATGCGTTGCTCTTTGAATCTAGGAGAAGATGCATTGCTCTTTGAAATCAAATTTGTAACTAACATACATACAATTTCCCCTGGTATGTGTCAATTAAATGACGCAGCCCTTATCCATGTAGTCCTGCACAACGCTCACTAGGCAAATCAGTAAATTTTGTTCTCACATAGGCAAGTAGCCTTGCACTTTTCCTTGAGCAACTGATGTTCACAGCCAGCTGTTTTCTTCAAGGAATCACAGTTACTTAGGAGATCTTGATACTGGCAACTATTGGCTGTAACAAAAACAGATTAATTATGTCATTATCATTTTCCTCAGTAACAGCAAAACCATACATTCAAAGTGTGTGGGGAGGGGGTAGGAGGGAGCAAACAAGTTAGCATCACTTACACTATAATGGGTCTTTCACGTCTTAAGGGACATATGAGGTGTCTTAGTTGAGCTCACTGATAAATCTATCACTGTTTAAATTCTACATTTAGTGATATGTTTCTAAAATAAATTGACCTACTTACTTTTCCCCCTCAGCAAGCAGAATAATATGAATGTAACTAAATCTTTCTATGCCTGCATAGCCAAATATGGGAACCATTAGCTACACATAGGTATCTAAATTAAAATCAAAATTTTAGTTTCTTAATCTTATTAGCCACATTTCAAGTGTTCAAAGTGTGATTAGTAGCACATGTTGATAGGGACTGTTTCCATCGTATCATAATATTGGGCAGCATGGCATTACACTCCAATGCTTTTTTTGAGTTAATAATCTTTATGGGTGGATAAAAGTATAAAACAAGGACAATATGCCCTTTTCCTTTTGATGTTTCTACTTGGATGTTCCCCGGGGACCTCAAACTCAATAAAACTCAAATTAAACTTCTTGTATTAGCTAAAAGGCTGAGAATTCTCAGGAGTGATCTCCCTGCATCACTCCCACAATCTAAGGGGTATGACACTCCAACTACTCAGTAATTTAAGCCAGGAACTGGAATCAACTTGAACTCTTTCGTTTCTTCTTTTGGCCAGCACTCACCCAGCACAGGGGATAAACATTGACTGACTATTCTACTTTCTGTCTCTCAAACCTGTCCATTTTTTAAACTCATTTTGCTAGTCCTGTAGTAAAGGCATATGTTTGTCAAAAAGTTTAATTTTAAAATATATAATTGGTACATAATAATTGCATATATTTATTGGGTACAGTGTGATGTTTTGATATACGTATACATTACATCATGAGCAAATCAGGTATTTAGCACATTTATCACTTTAAACACATTTCTTTCTAATAAGTTAGTTATCATTTCTTGGTGATAACAATCAAAAATCCTTCTAGCTCTCTTGAGACATAATTATTATTAGCTATTGTCACTCTATTATGTAATAGAATACCAAACTTATTCTTCCTGTCTGCAACTGTGCACTCGTTGACCCCTCTCCACCCCTTTCCACCCCCGCCTACCCTTTCCAGCCACTGACAATCACTATTTTACTTTCTACTTCTATTGAATTAACCTTTTTAGATTCCACATATTAGTGAAATCGTGCAGTATTTGTAGGAGTGCAAACATCTCTTTGCCACATTGATCTTTCATTTGGAGGTATCTCAGTAGTGGGATTGCTGGGTCATATAGTAATTTCATTTTTTTTTTTGAGGAATTTCCATAATGTTCCTTATAATGACTGTACTAATTTGCACTTTCAGCCACAGTGATAAAAGTTCCTTTGCATCTTTGCCAGCATTTGATTTTCTGTCTTTCCGATAATAGCCATTCTAACCTAGGTGAGATGAAATCTCATTGTAGTTTTTTGCATTTTGCTGATGATTAGGGATGTTGACCATTTTATTCAAATACTTGCTGGCCATTTGTTGTATTCTTTTGAGAAATGTCTATTCATGTACTTTCCTCTCTTTATTTTTTCTTTCTTTTTTTTTTTTTTGAGATGGAGACTCACTCTGTTGCCCATGCCAGGCTAATTTTTTTATTTTTTCTTTTTGTATTTTTAGTAGAGACGGGTTTAGTTAGCCAGGATAGTCTTGATCTCCCAACCTCGTGATCCGCCCACCTCGGCCTCCCAAAGTGCTGGGATTACAGGCATGAGCCACCGCACCCAGCCCTTTGCTCACTTTTTAATGTGTTTTTTTCCTACTGAGTTGCTGAGGTCTTTGAATATTCTGGATATTAATCCCTTGTCAGATGAACAGTTTGTAAATATTTTCTTTCATTTTTCAGATTGTCTCTTCACATTATCAGCTGTTTCTTTTGTTGCATAGAAGCTTTTCAGCTTGATAATAGTTTAATGTGTCTATTTTTGCTTTTGCAGCCTGTGCTTTGGAGGTCTTCTCCATAAAATCTTTGCCCAGATTAATGTCCCAAAGGATTTCCCCATTGCTTCCTTCAAGTAGTTCATGGTTACAGGTTGTACATTTAAATCTTGAATCCATTTTGAGTTTATTTTTGTATATGGTGAGAGATAGGGGTCTAGTTTCATTCTTCTGCATATGGATATCCAGTTTTCCCAACATCATTTACTGAAGAGACAGTCCTTACCCCAGTGTATGTTCTTGGTGCCTTTGTCAAAAATCAATAGGTTATAAATGTGTTAATTTATCTTTAGGTTCTCTGTTTCATTGGTATACATGATTGTTTTTATGCCTACGCTGTTTTGGTTATCATAGCTTTGTAGTATATTTTGAAGCCAGAGCCTCCAGCTCTGTCTTTTTCCTCAAAATTGCTTTGGCTATTCAGGGTCTTTTGTGATTCTGTATGAATTTTAGGATTGTTTTCTCTATTTCTGTGAAAAATGGCATGAATGTTTTGATAGAGATTGAATTCAATCTGTAAATTGCTTTGGGTAGTTTGATCATTATTAACAATATTAATTCTTCCAGTCCATGAACATAGTATGTATTTCATTTTTTTCTGTGTAGTCTTCAATTTCTTTCATCAGTGTTTTATAGTTTTTCCTATGAAATATTTTATTTCCTTTGTTAAATTTATTCCTAGGTATTTACTTATTCATTTTGTAGCATTTGTAAATGTAGTTGTTTTCTTGCTTTCTTTTTGAGATAGTTAATTGTTGGTGTATAGAAACATAACTGGTTTTTCTATTTGGGTTTTGCATCCTGCAACTTTCCTGAGTTTATGAGTTCTAAGAGTTTTGTTTGTTTGTTTTTTGTGTGGTGGGAGTTCTTTGTTTTTCTAAATATAAGATTACGTCATTAGCAAACAGGGAAAATTTGACTTCCTTCTTTACAATTTGGATGCCTTTTATTTTTTTCTTTTGTCTAATTGCTCTGGCTGGAACTTTCAATACTATGTTGAATAAGATTGGTGAGAGTGGGCATCCTTGTCTTGTTCCTGATCTTAGAAGAAAAGTTTTTAACATTTTACCTTTTAGTAAGATATTAGCTGTGGGCTTGTCATATATGGCCTTTATTGTGGTGAGATATGTTCCTTCCATGCCTAGTTGGTTTCTAGTTTTTATCATGAAGAGATATTGAATTTTATCGAATTTCACCAAATGCTTTTTTGTGTGTGTGTGTGTGTGTGTGTGTGTATTGAGAGGATCATATGGTTTTGTCTTTCATTCTGTTAAGGTGGTGTATTTTGTCCAAACATCTTTGTATATATGAGATAAATCCCACTTGATCATGCCATATAATCTTTGTTGCGTGTTGTTGAATTTGTTTTACTAGTACAGTATTTATTGAGGATTTTTGCATCTATATTCATTCGTTTTTGTTGTGCCATTGTCTGGTTTTTGTATCAGGATAATGCTGGCATTGTAAATGAGTTCAGAAGAATTTCCCCACCCCCATCAAATGTTTTGAATAGTTCAAGAAGAATTGGTGTTTGCTCTTTAAAAGTTTGGTAGAATTCAGCAACGAAGTCATCTTGTCCTGAACTTTTCATTGTTATGAGACTTATTATGGAATCAATTTCATTATTTATTATTGGTCTAATCAAGTTTTCTGTTTCTTCTTGGTTCAATCTTGGGTAGGTTGTATGTATCCATAAATTTATCCATTTCCTCTAGGTTTTCCAATTTCTTGGTTGTTCATTATAGTCTCTAATGGTCTTTTACATTTCTTTTACATTTCTATAGCACCAATTGTGATGTCTGCTTTTCACTTCTGATTTTATATTTTATTTTTTCCTCTCTTTTTCTTAGTCCAGCTAATGATCTGCCAATTTTCTTTATCTTTTCAAAAAACTAACCTTTTGTTTCTTTGATCTTTAATATTTTTATATTTTTTGCCTCAATTTTGTTTATTCTTCTCTGATCTTTATTATTTCTTTCCTTTTACTAAGTTTGGGTGTGGATTGCTCTTGCTTTTCTAGTTCCTTGAGGTGCATCATTTATTAGGGTGCTTATTTGAAACCTTTCTACTTATTGATGTAGTAGTTTCATGCTGTAAACTTTCCCTCAATACTGTTTTGGCTGTATCCCATACTTTTTGATATGATATATTTCTATTTTTATTCATTTGGAAACTTTTTTAATTTTTAAAAATTACTTAATTGACCCATTGGTCATTCAGGAGCATCTTGTTTAATTTCCATGTATTTGTATTGTTTTCAAAGTTCCTCTTGTTACTGATTTCTAGTTTTATTGCATTGTAGTTAGAAAAGATACTTAACATGATTTCCATTTTTTAAAAATTTAAGAGTTGTTTCCTGGTCTATGTGTTCTCTCTGGAGAATATCCTGTGTGCTGATGAAAACAATGTGAATTCTGTAGCTACCAAATGGAAAGTTCTGTAAATATCTGTTAGGTTCATTTGGTCCGGAAAGCTGTTTAACTCAAATGTTTCTTTGTTGATTTTCTGTCTGAATAATCTGTCCATTGCTAAAAGTGAGGTGTTGAATTCCCCTATTATTATTAAATGGTTATCTGTCTTTTTCTTTAAGTCTATTAATATTTGCTTTATATAGCTAGGTGTTCTGATGTTGGGTGTATATGTGTTTATAATTATCATATCTTCCTAACACATGGACCCCTTTATCATTAAATAATGGCCTTATAGCTACTTTCTCTTTTTTGGTTTCTATTTGCAGGGAATATCTTTTTTCATCTCTTTACTTTCACTCTATGCATGTCTTTACAGGGGAAATGAGTTTTTTATTGTATGAAGCACATCTGGGTCTTGTTTTTTTTAATCCATTCATCTGTTCTGTGTTTTTTTATTAGAAAATTAAGTCCATTTACATTCAAGGTTATTATTGATAGGTAAGAATTTTACTAATTCCATTTCGTTACGCATTCTCTGGTTGTTTAGTAATCTTTTCTTTCTCTCTTGCTGCCTTCCTTTGTTGTTAAGTGAGTTTTTCTGGTCATATGTTTTCGTCAATTGCCTTTTATTTTTAGTGTATTTTTAGTGTGCATATTATAGGATTTTTCTTTGTGGCTACCATGAGGCTTACAAAAGTTCTTATAGTTATAACAAATTATTTTAAACTAATGATGACAACTTTGATCACAAAGAAAAGAAACAAAAATTTTACATTTTAACTTCATATACCCATGATATTTTTTGACTTTTGAATGTCTCAATTTATACCTTAAGTTATAGTTATTATTTTTAACAGTTTTGCTGTTTTAGTCTTCATGGTAAAGATATGAGTGGTTTAAATACCACAATTACAGTATTAGAATACTCTAAATTTTTCTGTATGCTTACTTCAGCTAGTGAGTTTTATATCTTTAGATATTTTCATGTTACAGTTTAGCATTCTTTTCTTTTAGATAGAACTCCCTTCAGCATTTTTTTTTCTTTTTTTAGATGGAGTCTAGCTCTGTTGCCCAGGCTGGAGTGCAGTGGCACGATCTCGGCTCACTGCAAGCTCCGCCTCCCAGGTTCAGGCCATTCTCCTGCCTCAGCCTCCCGAGTAATTGGGACTACAGGTGCCTGCCACCACACCTGGCTAATTTTTTATATTTTTAGTAGAGAGGGGGTTTCACCGTGTTAGCCAGGATGGTCTCCATCTCCTGACCTCGTGATCCGCCCATCTTAGCCTCCCAAAGTGCTGGGATTACAGGCATGAGTCACCGCACCCAGCCTAGCACTTCTTTTAAGACAGATTTTGTAATAATGAATTACTCCAGAATTTGTCTGGGAGTCCTTATTTCTCTTTTATGTCTGAAGAATAGTTTTGTTGGGTGTAATATTTTAGGTAGGTTTTTTAAAATCATTTTTTAGCACTTGTGTAAATTGTCCCTCTTCCTTCTGGTCTGTAAGGTTTCTACTGAGAAGTCTTCTGATAGGTGTATTGAAACTCTGTTACATGTTATTTGCTTATTTTCTCTTGTTGCTTTTAGAATTCTCTTTTTTCCTTGACCCTTGAGAATTTTATAATTATATGCCAAGGGGTAGTCTTATTTGGGTTGAATCTGATTAATAAACTTTGGCCTTTCTTTACTGGCTATTTCTATCTTTCTGCAGGTTTGGAATGTTTTCTGTTTGTTGTTTCTTTCAATAAGGTTGCTACTCCTTTCTCATTCTTTATTACCTCTAGAATCCCAATGATTCTTACATTTGCTCTTTTGATGCTGTCTTATTGATCTTGTAGATCAGTGAAGAAAGTTCATTCTTTTTCCTTCTCTTTTTCTCCTCTGTATTTTCATATAGCCTGTCTTCAAGCTCACTGATTCTTCTGCTTAATGAATTCTGCTGTTGAGACCATCTAATGTTTTTTTCAGTTTATTTATCATATTTTTCAGCTTCAGGATTTCTGGGTTTTTTTGTTTGTTTGTTTGTTTTTAATGTCAATCTCGTTTTCAAATTTCTCTGATAAATTTCTAAATTGTTTCTCTGTGTTTTATTGAAGTTTATTGGGCTTCCTACAAACAGCTATTTTGAATTCCTTACCCTAAAGACTACACATTTCCATCTTTCGAGGGTTGGTCACTGGTGCTTTACTTAGTTCTTTTGATGAAGTCATATTTTCCTGAATGTTCTT
This sequence comes from Theropithecus gelada, assembly GCF_003255815.1. Taxonomy (NCBI): domain Eukaryota; kingdom Metazoa; phylum Chordata; class Mammalia; order Primates; family Cercopithecidae; genus Theropithecus; species Theropithecus gelada. The sequence continues at coordinate 51,970,850 of NC_037671.1, forward strand.
GAAACTTGCGGATTACTATCTCAGTATCTAGGCACTAAAGAATTAATTATTCTAGTCTTTTCAGTCTGGACTTGTTTGTACCTGTTCTTCTTCAGAAGGCCTTCCAAGAATTTAAAGGAGACTAATGAGTCTCCTAAGATGGCAGTTATTTCATTATTAGATGATGTTCTAAACCCAGATTTGCTGCAAACTTGGTTAGGAGAAGGGTAACATGGACAATTCCCTGGATGCCACAGCTGTCACTGTGCTTTGATGCATCTGAAGTCCATGGACTCTCGGACCAGGACAGAACCAGGGCTTGCCCAAGGCCAGCAGCTGTTATGACTTTCCAGCTACTACAATTCATTTTGGGTCTGAGGCCATTTTAGTTGACCAGTGGTACTGAGACTTGAGTCTGCCCCACTGGGGCAGCAGATTCCTTTTTGGTGCTGTGGTGGGTCTAGAGGCTCTATCTATGCATACCAATCTGGATTTAGGAGCTGTGGGTTTCTTCCTGGTATGTATTTTGTTGTGGCAGGCCCAGTACTAAATCCAAGGCAGAGTACCCCACACACTTCCTTCTTCCCCCAAGTGGACAGTGTCTCTCTCCACTCTGTGTTACCTAGGATTTATGAGAGGGGTGATGCAGGTAATCCCATGGTCACAGCAGCTGATACCAGCTGATACTATGACAGATGAATTCCAGACTTGTTAGCAAACTACATTCAGCAAATGTATAAGTATTCAACTATTTTTCTCTTTTATTTATTTATTTATTGAGACAGAGTCTCGCTCTGTTGCCCAGGCTGGAGTGCAGTGGCTGATCTCAGCTCACTGCAATCTCCACCTCCCAGGTTCAAGCGATTCTCCTGCGTCAGCCTCCCAAGTAGCTGGGACTACAGGCGCCCACCACTACACCCGGCTAATTTTTGTCTTTTTAGTAGAGACGGGGTTTCACCATGTTGGCCAGGCTAATCTCGAACTCCTGACCTTGTTATCTGCCCACCTCTGCCTGATTTATAGCTTTGGTATCATTAATATTCTGAAATACAGCTATATAACTGGGTCAGAAAAAATGCTTAGTAAAGGTGAGTGCATTGAAGAGGTAAAAGTTTCAGTGATTGTTTCAACTTTATCATTCATAATAATTTTAATAAAAGTATCCCAACTACAGAAAGCCAGCAGCTATTTTTACTTCTATTCATGGCAATTTATTAAATGAGATATATGATATGTATTTCATTTTCTCCTTTTGCAAAAATATGTGCACAGGTCCTATGAGCCAATATTGTATATAGATAGAGTTTTGTCATAAAAATATACACAAAACAATTATGAAATTATAGGGCAAGTAATCATTTATTAAGGCAAACACTATGATCCTAATTACACTATAAAAAAGAAGTGAGGAAATCAGCATGACAAACACATTACCACAAATAAACAGTAATATTTGGCGTGCCTGTCTAGACTGAGCCATAATTTGGTCTCACACCTTAGATTTATACATTTTGATTCTTTTAAAATACCACTTTTGGTACAGTTAAATGAACTTTGATAATTGAACTATTTACCAAACGGTGTATGGTTAATATTAATGGGCTCTGCAGAGCCACAAAAACACATTGATGATAAATACTCCATTATGTTACATAGGGCAATATGCTTTTCATTACAAATAATATGTAGCTCCTCCAGTGTGTAAAATGTTTTTTTAAGCATACTTTGTTGAATATTTTTGGGGTTTTTTCATAAATACGTTATTTCAATTCATTACTTTAGGAGTTTTGTTAAATTATATAAAGAAAAGAAAATATCAATTATATAATAAATAATAGCAAGCTAATCACTTCAAACTTACTGCATAGTCCTTGGTCACAGTTATCAGGGCAACTGGCACAAGGTGTTCCTTGTTGGTAAGGGGTATTCTTTCTACTCACATTATTACCACTGAAATTTGAAATACATGTCAAATATTTTTCACTTTACTGTTTATACTCTAAGGGCAGTATCAATCATCAAATATACATAAATAATTATTCAGTGTTTTTAGTATGTTAACAAAACTGAAAAATTACAATTCCCAATGAGTATTTCAGATAACAACCCAAATTAAGAAAACGCTTCACACATGGACATATCTTCTTGACCATAATATCACAGGCTGGGTAACTAAATTTGAAGAAAAGGGTCTGAAATTTTCAGAGTATATTCAGTGTGGCGACACTATCTTTATCTCCCAGTATATTTAGTCAAATTACTAAGGCAGTGTATCCCAAGGTGCCAATAAGGGACAAAACATATCTTGTAGAGGGAAAGGACAAGATCCTAGGAGTACCAGGTTGTAGCAGGAAATTAATATGCAATGTTAAAATAGCATTTTCCATTTGAAAAAACCCATAGTGTCTCTAACAGAAACTATGAAAAATATACCTCCAGAGTATTTTTTTCTTCTAGATGGAGGTTGAGATTTTTCAGTAGTTAGTGGTGTGTTTGTAGGAGTGTGCTTAGGAAGGTTTGTGAGTTTCTAGAGGTGGCATGTATGAGATTTTTACATTTACCAAAACAGAATATTAGTTTTTGTTATCCCAGAACTTAAAGTAAAAAAAAAGAAAAAAATTACAGAAAAGTTTTGATAAATACTGATATCCAGGATATAATAGTTTTGCAATGACTAACCATAAGTTAATGATGATCATTATTCTATTGGCCATTAAATTCATTAAAAAATATGTAGGAGTCGAAATCTCAATAGACCAAGTGGGCTAAGGACCCAAGGAAGTGCAGCTAAATCTCAGTCTCTTTGCCTAGAATATAGCTGTATGTGTATGAGCTCTTGGAAAATTGTGAAACAGATACAAAAGGATTTTAAAAGTTCTAGTTCCCTTGACTTCCCTCATGATCTATTCCAACTGTCACTTCTGACACCTGGCTGCGGATGCCTCCCTTCTGAGGGCCAGTCAGTGAGTGTGGATACATCCTCCTAGGGCCTTTCAATTCTCTCTACTTAAATCCTAATAGGTACTTGAAGGAAAATGACTTGGGAGGTTATACTTCTCAAACCGGAACCCTATATCATCTTCGTTATCTACAGTCTCGAAACAAATCCTGTAGTTGTGTCCCCCACCGCAGCCTCCAGTGGTAAAGAATTTCAAACATTAAATTTTAAATTAACATATCGTGAATATCTCCTTAAAATATCCATAGGATTTATTGTGGAGAACTCTAAATGTATTGTTTAATGAAGGAGCACGTTTACTGCTACAAATCAAACTTTACAAGATAGTTAAAGAGCTTTCTGTGAACAATTCTGAGAATCAGAGACTTAAGATGTTATCCTTTCTGTATTCTGAAATAAAGATGTCCTGAAAAGCCATTGAAATCCAAATGAATGAACCATTTGTAATGGTAATTGTGAATGTGTGTGTGTGTGTGTGTGTGTGTGTGTGTGTGTGTGTTACATAAGCAGAAGTAGGAATATTGGAGCAGAAAGGGCCAAAATCACAATCCATCTTCCATTTGCAATCTCACCAGCACCCTGAAGCATCTATACTCCTAGAGTATGAAATTAGCAAGACGTGATGATACTAATTCTAGAGAAATATATATTACACATGCTCATAGAGTAACCCTAAGCTGAGGGAAAGCCAACTGAAAGAAAAGACATTATTCTGTTAATGAGGAATGATTCAGTTTTTATAACTGAAACTGAGAAGTTGTTCTCCTCTGGGAAGTTGAAAGTGTCTCAACCTTAAAAAACATTTCCAAACATTTATCCCCTCCCCTTTATTGAGATATGTTTTCATTCTGGTTTAAGATATGAGAACTATTAAAAAATAAATTACAGATAGAATTATTGCCATTAAATGCTAAACAGTCTACTTACGCAGGACAATATTGGCAAACATAGAAGTATTTTAGAGCATCTTGATTGGGACAATAGGCAATTCCACAGCCTACCTGGTAAGTCGAGTACCAAACAAGCTGCAAATTAACAATGGAATAAATATACAAAAGTACATTAGAGAAGAGGAAAAATATATAAAGAAATAGTAGCAAATATAAAACTGAAAAATTAGTTTTAGTTTATAGACATACACCATACAAATATTTAAATTATTGAACCAAAGTCATAAATTTTAAAAATATTTAATTTTCCTGTACATTCATCACTTTAAAATTTATAATGTAGGAACAATACAGAGTATGCTTTCCTACTAAGAGTTTGGCTGACAATGGACAAAAATGACAGCTCTACAGCAGCCAAATTCCAAGACTGTATTCTTCCCACTCGGACTGTTCTCCTAAATTGAACATTGCAGTGGTCATAATTTGGAGAAGCTTTCCTATTAGAACATTTGTGACATAGGTATTTTCATGCATTCTTCTTACCTGAGTATAATGTCCAACAACTGCATTGGGACTCTTTGGTCCTACACCATAGACAAAATCTAGGCTCTCGTCATACCAGCTTTGGATTGCAGCTGACCAGGAAGTAGGGTCACTTGACATATAGAGATTCTCGCCACATTTTGTACCTAAGGGGCAGATCATTCATGAGCAAGGTAATAAACATGCAATGGTAAAAGAAATTGACTGCATAAACACAAAGATGTTGCCTTTCAAACCCAGGGTCCAGCAGATGCTAACTCTTGATTAATACATAAAGGAGTGCTTCAGTTCCTTATCAGCTATAAAGCTGATAAGAACACTGAACTGCCTAACACACTGAGGCTGGCCTGACCACATAAAACTTTGAGTAGGCTAACACTCTGCTCTTTAAAAATCCTTGCATGCTAAATTTTCCATGTGTATGCCTTGAGTGTTCCCAGCTTTATATGGTAAGCTTGCTAAAGGCAGTGACCAATTCTTACATTTTGTCTTTTGCTCTAGTAACCCTCAACAGAGATTTTTCAAATATAGGACCCTAAATAAATGTATATGACTTTGTGTGAAATCTGAAAAAAAGACTTTATAGGCTGTTTTTAAGAGTCCCAAGAAAGAGAAAAGTGACACCAGGAAGGATAACAGTTTTCAAAATTTATGGATTTTCTCTTAACCAGGAAATCAGATATCACAAGTTGAAATCCTTGTGAGTTTGTCAAGAAGTGCCTTACAGCCCAGAAACACTTCATAAGTTATTTGGGCATTTACTAGATTTTATAATCCTTGATAAGTCTTTTTAAAACTCAAATGTAGCATTCTGTGCATTGTAGGTATCCAGTCCACAAAAAATACTTGATTGCCTCATATTAAAAATTTTTTAAATAACATATTCAAAAATATTCATTTTTATAGAAATTTTGAATATGATAAATTTAAATCCACTTTATCCACTTTTATCCACTTTAGATCAAAAAAGGAATAATTCATCATAAGTTCAATATATTTTATGGATACAAAAGAATAGATTTCAAAACATCCGACAGCTACATAAATTAACAAAAAGGGCAGTGGGTTAGAAATCAGAAAGCTTGGTTAAAAATTTCTAGTATGACACTGTTTCAGATTATGTTCTTGGGTGAGTCACTTTTCTTTCAAATTCTGGCTTTTCTAATCCTTACACTTACAAAAATAAAGATGATATAAAATCTGCTGTATTCATGAACTGGTTGCAAGAAGCAAAATTATTTGCATAACGTACACAATAAAAAAGCACAACATTGTTCTTACTGTAAATATCCCTCTGTATACAGATAGTTTGACTTCAAAAAGACAGCAGTATAAATAACATTTATTTTCAAAGTCTTCTTATTATAGAGCATCCTACAATGCTCTATTATTGTTTTATTCATTTATTTATTCAACAAATATTTACTAATTTACATACTGGTTTTGCGGTCCTCTGGATCACTGTGCTGTAAAGTGCACTTGTTTGCCCACCTTTGGGCATTCGCTGTTACCTCTTTGCTCCATTCCTAAACGTCACAAGAAAACAAAATACACTTAATGATTCAGCCACAATGAAACATACACTTTATAATCTGATTTGTAAATAGTTTAAAATTTCTGTGGATGTATTCTCTAATACTACTGTTATTAAAATATATTTAAGTGTTTTTATCTGTTCTGGTGCCAGTTTACACATGAAGGGTAGTCCATAGGTAATATACCTAAAAGGCAAAATAAGACAATAATATGTCATTATTTATGATAGCAAAGCAGCCATACCTAGGATATTTATTAATGATGCTAGTGTAAATACTGATAAGCAGGTGAAATATCCTCATTATATTTTAATAGTAATAAGCTGGCCAACGTTATTTCCAATTCCATTTGTTTTCACATGTAGGCCATTGCTTTCGTATCAGAGATACCTGTCTTTCAGGGACTGTGCCCTGGGAAGTGGGCTTTTACTCACAACAGCTGACACCCTGAAGGAAAGGGGATTTCTTGATTTTAAACCGGAAAAGAAAATGAACAAAAAGTGTAATGATTTAACACTGGATGCCTGAATATTTGACTTCCAATTCTGCCTTCCAAATTTAATAACCCTGTATAATTGACTGGTTTTTTTAACCATTGTAAAAAAAAAAAAAAAAAGACACAACTTTGTAAACCACAAAGTTTGTAAGAGATGCCAGTGGCCAGCCGTCTGCTCCTGCCACAGCTGGTTCACACCCATCTCGTTACATCACTGCCTCTTACCATCTTTAGCATGTTACTGGCAGGTGGAGAGACTCCTTTCCTTAGTTCATTGTGTTTATTTACAATCTCCCTTTGCACTTGCCCCTGGGTGGTTAACAAAGCAGTAAAAGCGGGATCCTAAAAGAAAATAAAATTAGAATTATTATTTAACAATGTTGTAAATTTCATATAATAGTGAATAAGTTAATGCAAGAGAACAAAGGTCACTTTAAAAAGTGCAAAATATTTAGTTATCATGTACATATATTAAATATTACAAATATTTAAATATTAAAAGTCATCATTAGTTGTTAAGCATTGTCACTAAATCTGAGTTGAAGATATAACTTTTAAATAGTAAAGTAGTAGATTGAAATGTTTAAATAGGAAAGTAGTAGATTGAAGCTTTGGGAATTGTGAGTAACTCATGGCATGACAAACTAAAAACCCCTCGGAGGCCACAAATGTCGATTTCTGTTTCAAGGGAACTTTTCAAAAAACAGTTTTGGGGGAACAGGTGGTAAAAGGTTGCACGAATAAATTCTTTACTGGTGATTCCTGAGATTTTGGTGCACCCATCACCCAAGCAGTGTCCACTGTATCCAACGTATAGTCTTTTATTCCACGCCCCCCTCCCACCCTTTCTCCCAAGTCCCCAAAGTCCATTGTATCATTATTATTACTATTATTTTTGAGACGGAGTCTTGCTCCATCCCCCAGGCTGGAGTACAATGGCGCCATCTCAGCTCACTGCAAGCTCCGCCTCCCGGGTTCACGCCATTCTCCAGTCTCAGTCTCCCGAGTAGCTGGGACTACAGGTGCCCGCCACCACACCCAGCTAATTTTTTGTATTTTTAGTAGAGATAGGGTTTCACCATGTTAGCCAGGATGGTCTCGATCTCCTGACCTCATGATCCGCCCGTATAGGACTCCCAAAGTGCTGGGGTTACAGGTGTGAGCCACCGCGCCTGGCCTCATTGTATCATTCTTATGCCTGTGCATCCTCATAGCTTAGCTCCCACTTATTAGCGAGGACATATCATGTTTGGTTTTTCCATTCCTGAGTTAGGTCACTTAGAATAATGGTCTCCAACTCCATCCAGGTTGCTGCAAATGCCATTATTTCATTTCTTTTTGTGGTTGAGCAGTATTATATGGTGTGTGTGTGTATATATATATACACACACACACACACACACACGATATGTATATATGTATACATTATATATTATATATAATATAATATATATACATATATGTCACATTTTCTTTATCCACTCATTGATTAATGGGCATTCAGGCTGGTTCCATATTTTTGCAATTGTGAATTGTGCTGCTATAAACATGAGTGTGCAGGTGTCTTTTTTTCATATAATGAGTTCTTTTCCTCTGAGTAGATACTCAGTAGTGAAATTGCTGGACCAAATGGTAGATTTACATTTAGTTCTTTAAGGAATTTCTATACTGTTTTCCGTAGTGCTTGTAATAGCTTACATTCCCACAAGCAGTATAAAAGTGTTCCCTTTTCCATATCCACACCAATATCTATTATTTTTTAAATTAAATTATGGCCATTCTTTTAGGGATAAGGTGTTAGCCTCATTGTGGTTTCGATTTGCATTTCTCTAATAATTAATAATGTTAAGCATATATTAATGATGTAAGCAGCTTTCCATATGTTGGTCAGCCATTTTTCTATTTTATTTTGAGAATTGTCCACTCATGCCCTTAGCCCACTTTTTGATGGGATTTTTTTTTTTCTGATTTGTTTGAGTTCCTTGTAGATTCTGGATATTAGTCCTTAGTTGGATAAATAGTTTGCAAAGATTTTCTCCCATTCTCTGGGGTTTCTGTTTACTCTGCTGATTATTTGTTTTGCCATGCAGAAGCTTTTTAGTTTGATTAAGTTCCATGTTTTTATCTTTGTTTTTGTTGCATTTGCTTTTGGGTTCTTGGTCATAAGACATTTGCCTTGGTCTTAGACATTTGCCTAAGTCAATGTCTAAAAGAGTTTTTCTGATGTTATCTTCTAGAGTTTACATGGTTAAGTATTTGATCCATCTTGAGTTGATTTTTGTATAAGGTGAGAGATGAAGATTCAGTTTCATTCTTCTACATGGATCTTGCCAATTATCCCACCACCATTTGTTCAATAAGGTGTCCTTTTCCCACTTTATGTTTCTGTTTGCTTTGTTTAAGGTCAGTTGGCTGTAAGTATTTGACCTTATTTCTGAGTTCTCTACTCTGTTCCACTGGTTTATGTGCCTATTTTTATATAGTACCATGCTGTTTTGGTGACTATAGCCTTGTAGTATTGTTTGAAGTGGGGTTATGTGATCCTTCCAGGATATTTTTGTTTTGTTTTGCTTTGTCTATGCAGGCTCTTTTTTGGCTCCATGACAATTTTAGGATTGTATTTTCTAGTTCTGTGAAAAATGATGATGGTATTTTGATGGGAATTGCATTGAATTTGTAGATTGCTTTTGGCAGTATGGTCATTTTTACAATGTTGATTTTATCCATCCATGAGCATGGGATGTGTTTCCATTTGTTTGTGTCATTTATAATTTCTTTCAGCAGTGTTTCAGAGATTTCTTGTAGAGGTCTTTCACCTCCTTGGTTAGGTATGCTCCTAAGTATTTTATTGTTTTTTCAGCTGTTGTAAAAGGTATTGAGTTCTTGATTTGATTCTCATCTTGGTCGCTGTTGGTGTATAGCAGTACCACTGATTTGTGTACATTGATAGCTAAAGATAGGACCCCAATCTGTTCTGGCTTATAGGGTTTCTGCAGAGAAATCTTCAGTTAATCTGGTAGATTTTCCTTTGTAGGTTACCTGATGCTTTTGCCTCACAGCTCTTAATATTCTTTTCTTGATCTTGACTTCAGATAACCTGATGAATATGTGCGCAGGTCATGATCTTTTTATGACGAATTTCCCAGGAGTTCTTTGAGCTTCTTGTATTTGAATGTGTAGGTCTCCAGCGAGGCCAGGAAAGTTTTCCTCAATTATTTCCCTCAAATAAGTTTTCCAAACTTTTAGATTTCTCTTCTTCCCCAGGAACATCAATTATTCTTAGCTTTGGTCACTTAACATAATCCCAAAACTTCTTGGAGGCTTTGTTCATTTTCTTTTTATCATTTTTTTTTGTCTTTGTTAGAATTCAAAAGCCATATCTTGAAGCTCTGAAATTCTTTCTTCCACTTATTACATTCTGTTGTTGAAACTTTCCAGTATTTTTTGCATTTCTCTAAGTGTGTTTCATTTCCAGGAGTTGTGATTGTTTTTTATTTCTGATATTTATTTTTCTGGAAATTTTTTCGTTCATACTTGCATTACTTTTTAAATTTCTTTGAGTTGGTTTTCACCTTTCTCTGGTTCCTCCTTGAGAAGCTTAATAATTAACCTTCTGAATTCTTTTTCCAGCAATTCAGAGATTTCATCTCGGTTTCAATCCATTTCTGGTGAGCTAGTATGATCTTTTGGGGGATGTTATAGAACATTGTTTTGTCATATTACCAGAATTGTTTTTCTGGTTCCTTCTCATCAGGTAGACTATGTTCAAGGAACGGTCTGTGGCTCAAGGGCTGCTGTTCAGGTACTCTTGCCTTGAACCCTTGATGTGGTCCCCCTTCCCCTAGAGATGGGGCTTCCTGAGAGCCAGACTGTAGTGATTGTTATTGTTCTTCTGGGTCTAGCCACCCATCAGAGCTACTGGACTCCAGGCTGGTACTGGAGAGTGCCCTCAGAGAATCCTGTGATGTGATCCATCTTCAGGTCTCTCAGCCACAGACACTGACACCTGCTGCAGGGGAGGTAGCAGGGGAGTGAAGTGGACTCCGAGAGTCCTTGGTTGTAGTTTTGTTTAGTGCACTGGTTTTCTTGAATGTTGGTTATGCTAATAGTGAAGTTGTCATGTGGACAGTTTCAGGACCTCTGGTTAGCCGGGATTGTTATAGGCAGTGGGATTAACTGTTGTTTTCTCCTTCCTTGGAGTACAGTTGTTCTGTTATGAGTTGCTGTAACAGCCTGAGTTGGTTTCAAGACAGCATAAGCTGTGGTAGTATGGGGGGATACAAGTTTGCCCTAAGGTCTCCTGGATAAGTATTCAGGTTTTTCAGGTGATGGACAGGGCCATAGAGCTCCCATGAGTTTATGTCTTTTGTCTTTGGCTACCAGGTTGGGTAGAGAAAGACCATCATGTGTGGGCAGGATTAGGCATACCTGAACTCCGACTCTCCCTGGTAGGGGCTTCCTGCACCCACTGTGGAAGATGGGGGTGTGGTTCTCAGGCCAAAGGAGTTATGTTCCAAGGGGGCTATGGCTCCCTCTGCTGCTTCATACAGGTCACCAGGGAAGGAGTGGAAAGCCAGCAGTGACAGGCTTCACGAAGCTCCTACTCAGCCAGCAAGGCCAGTCTCACCCCTGCTGTGCTCCCTCAACGGCCAATAGAGCTGAATTTATATCCAGGCCTCTGTTGTGCAAGGCTGAGATCTTGGTCCAGGCTACAAGCCTCCCCAAGGAGACAGTAAGCAGGGCTTTCAGGCCTTTCCCCACTTCCCACCTGCTGCAGCTTCTGTACTCATATCTGTACTTCTCATTCACAATCCCAGATCTGCCCAGAAAAATTTGTACTTGGTCAAAATTATTACAAAGTTCAGCTGGAAGTCTCCTCCCTAATTCCACTGGCTTCCCTCCTTGAGGATCTCTGTGAGATAAAGTCAGAAATGGCTTCCCTGGGCTTCTGTGGGGACTGGGATTGCCTACAGGGCTCTTCTCACTGCTGCTTCTTCTTTTTTATTTTGCATGGCTCTCTAAATTCGTTTCAGCTTTAAGTGAGGTTAAATCCTTCTCCCATGATCTGGATTTTCAGCTTCCTCAGTGAGGATGTGTGTTTAGAGGCAGACTTTCTTCCCTCACACTTTGGGCACTCACAGTGTTTCAGTGAACTCACAGAGTTTGTAGTGGCAAGCCACTTCTTTCAAAGGGTCTGTGAGTTCTTTCAGTTTTCCTGCCATGCCCCTGCAGTGGTTCTTGACGCAAAAGTTCATGATGTGAATCTCCACATATTGTTCTGTTTATCCAAGTGACAACAGCAAGTTAGTCATGCCTCCTATCTACCATTTCCCCCAGCAAGGGAACTTTTAATATGATTTATATAGACATATGAATAATAATATTTTATAACTATAAGCATGCAAATTAAAAACCTTGAGATATATTCATTCACATTTGATCAGGCTGCAAGGTAGGGTAAAGCTGGAGCCCATGATTCATCCTAAATTTTATGGGGCAGTTTTCCTTGACATGGTATCTGCCTTTAAGGAAAAATGTTTAGGCCCAGTTGAAGTGCATGTCTGCATTCAGTACTATAATAAAACCATTATACCTATTATGTAGCAAATTTTATGGGTTGCATAAAAGATAACTTTGTAATACTAAAAAATCAATTTAAAGCAATTTGGAGGGATCAAATCTATCTGTAGCTGACTTTGTTCCTTTTAGTAACAGAAACATAACTGATAAAGTATGAAATTGGGCCCTAATCTGTTTGGTTTATCTTTGTGGTTGTATATTTGTCTGTGTGTGTGGTACGGGGCCTGCTAAGCCTGGAGGTGGAATAGGGTCTGAAAATTGCTGGATCAAGGTCCAAGCAATTTGATGACCTAGATTTACACAGGAGTATGATGTTATATAGGTATGAGGAAGATTTTGAAGTATAAGTCTAAAAGGAATAGTGCCCCTTATAGATTTTTTCTGACACCTTGCAATAAGTTATCCTTCTCTCCTCCCATACTGAGTTCCCTTAAGGCTCTCACAATTCTTATACCATAGGTCTGAGCACATTATTGCCATTATCTACTATATGTGAATTTCTCTTTCCTGCTTTTATGGTCCTAACAACAGGGACTGATAGCAGATGCCATTGTACCAATAAATATGGCAAAGTTACTGACTCATAAGTTAGAAAAGATGTGCATATAAAGTATCAGTAGAAGCAGACTTCTGCATCACATCAAAGCATAAAATAACATCCCTGGATATTTCCTCTTGACCTAAAAAAATCTGGTTATGGTGGTTTCATTTCAAAACACATTAAAAAGTTAATTTCTAAATTATTTCCTGCTTCTCACACCTTCTTGCTTTGTAGATAAAATTGTACTGAAAAAGATATGTATTTTTAAATGTGTTAATAAAGCTATTACCTGACTAGAAACATTAAACATATTGAGAATAAAATAAATATGGTATCTATCCTTAAAGAGTTTACATTGAATAGGTGACGTGACATAAGTAAAAATTACAATACACATGATAACAAAACTGATCTTAGGGATCTACAAGATAGAGAGGAAGGAGGGATCAATTCTTCTTTGAAGTCAGGGAAAGCTTCATAAAATGTGATTCTGGGGTTTTGAAAGATGAATAGAGTTTTCCAGGCATCTTGAAAACATCAGAAAATCATACTGGGCAGAGTGTTTACAGAGCATCTGATTTCAAACATTTAGTGGTGCCAAAACAAAATGACATCTCACTTTTTAATAATTTTATAAATGAAGACCAGGAGATGAGCCAGAGAGGTTAAAGGGGATTGGAAAGGGGTATGAAAGAAAATCTTTCAGCGAAAGAAATGAAAAGAACAGCAAATTATTTGAATGAGGTCGTAGGTGATGAATAAATTACCTGCACATTGATAATTTAATTACAGTAATACAATGACTATATTTCTGAATGCCAAATGAAGTTTGAACTGAGTGTCAGAGTCCTCCAGTCTGAAAAGTCCTAGTGAGACTAATGTGCACGGAGTTAAAGGAAGATGTGACAACAAACAGCAATGCCAAAGCTGTTTCAGAGGCTTCCTGGCTAGGAGATACACACTGTAGGTGAACACTTCACATTTTATCATTGAAGATTGCTGACCATATTATAGAGTCAATTCAACAAAGTAGCATATTAGAAATAACTCTAGGATCTGAATTCAAAATCCTCTTGGCCCTTCACATACTAACTCTATTATCACTACTAAACAAACCACTAAGACCTTTAGAGTCGGCATTTTTGTTTTCTTAATTAAAAATATAAATCTAATTATTCTTATATCCTAACTATAAAAATTAAATGTTTTTGTTTTCTTAATTAAAAATAAAAATCTAATTATTCTTATACCCTAACTATAAAAATTAAATGTGCTAACATAGTGGAGAAGTTGTGCTAATTTAATATTGTATAAGTATATTGTTAATTTTGTATAGGGATCTCATTAAAAAGAAATAAAATTAAGGAAATCAGAAAATAGATTGGGGTAAGAGAACTATCATCAGCTTTCTAACCCCACAGACCAATGATGTTTATTAGAAAAATAATTTCAACATGATATGCCATTTTAATTTTTAAGTGATATTAATTTAAATAATATATTTTATTTGTAATGAGTTAGGTGGTAGTCTCCAAAAAGATATGCCCATGTCCTTATGCTCAGAAACTGTGAATGTGATCTTATTTGGAAAAAGTCTTTGCAGATGTAATTAAGTTAAGGATCTCAGGATGAGATAATCCTTGATTATCCAGTTGTCCCTGAATGTAATGACAAGTGCCTCTATAAGAGACACACAGAGAGGATAAGATAATGTAAAGATGGAGGCAGAGATTGGAGTGATGCAGCCACAAGCCAAGGAATGCCAAGCAGTGGGAGAAGCCACCAGAAGGTGGGGAAAGGCATGGAACAGATCCCTCCCTCTTAGATCCTCCAGAGGGAGCTAAGCCCAGTAGATAATTTTATTTTAGATTTCTGGCCTCCATAACTGTGAGAGAAAAAGTTTTTGCTGTTATAAGCCACTTAGTTTGTGGTAATTTGTTGCAACCACCCTAAGAACCTAATATATTATTTAACTGAATATCTAAAATATTATCATTTCATCATGGAGGCAATATAAAAAAATGAGATATTTTCTTCTTTCTTTGTTCTACATGTTTGAAATCTGGTGAGTTTCTTACCATCAGAGTACATCTTGCCTGTTCAAACTTCATTTCATGTGTTCAGTAGTCACATGTGACTGGTGGCTAGCATACACATGCAGAACACATACAGCATAGCCTTGGCCTTTCATCTGAATAATTGTGTTAAGTGGTCTGAGAACTCTGAGAGAACCAGTGGAAACTCTGACATACCAAACTCTCTTACCCTCCTTTACTTTCAAAATAGCCTGCCATACCACAAAGTTGCTGGATAGCTCTGAAAAGATTTTCCATTTTAACCTTACCTTTCCTTCTGCAGGTAAAGATGGAAGCAGCACCATAACCAGAAACAACACCGGTAGTAAAGCCATTGCTGAAAACTAAGTCAAGAAAAACAAAAGTCTGCATTGAAATAAGTAGTTTAAAAACTTCTAAGAGGGAGAATACCAATATAATCTCGATTATTTCAAAGGAACTGTAATTCCCAGATTCGTTAAGAATGGAGCAAAACAAGAATTGCCGTATAGTACCAGTAGAATCATAATGAGGCTAACCTTGTCTCTGATAGTGACAATAAAAAAATAAGCTGAAGAACTCTACTGATGCCCTTGAGGTACATCTATAAAAGATAGAGACATACTCCCTTCTTTCTGCCTACTTCTGCTACCCTTATGCCATCAAAAAGAAAACAGATTCCTGAATAGTTAATTATAGTACTGACATTCATTCTTCATCTCAATTTTTGGAGAAAAGTTTATTTTTAATATGTACCATCTCTCAATTGGCTATTCTACATGAAAAGTATAACGGATTGTCCTTTTATTTATACCAGACTCTAATTAAGATGACAAGGTTGTGATTACACAGATATGGCTGTACAAATACTTTATTAGTTGTTATTTCCCTAATGGAGTAACTAGAAGTTACATCTATTTTCTTCCTTATACTTGTGAATATTTTCAAATTTCTCTGTATAGAAAAAATACAACTAATGCATTGAATATATAGCTTGTTCAAGTTTACTCAATCCATTATTTGGTACGAAGATTGTTTCATATTTTCATTATCTCCTAAAAAGATACTCAGCATTTTGTTACCCATGTTGTCCTTTCTCAATATGTCAAAAAGTCCTACATCCTTCAGATGAAGCAACAAGACCACTTAACCACTTAGTTTCAGAAACATTCACCTTTCTGTCATTAGACATATAAATTGTTTACTTTGTAAATTAAGAGTTATGCTCCCTAGATTTGTTTCATGTGTGTGGGATTGGCACTCCCAAATTCTTGGAAGGAAAGAAAATTCCAAACAATTTATCTGTGATACTTCTCAGGCTTCACTTACTGTAAATAGTGTATCATTAATACTTGTTCCATCCATTGCCTTTATCCTCAATGGTATGCAAAAAAGGGATGAGGGATGAACAATTTATTGATGGTTTGTGGAAAATGATGTACAATTTCACTCCCATACCTTACTGGGTATTACTATTTATATTGTATGGATGATGTAATTAAGGCTTAAGACAGTTAATTAACCTATGCCAATGCATAGGTAATGTCAGAAATTAGTCTTCATTCAATTAGGACTTCAAAGTCAATGACTTTGAAAGAGACATTGACTCATTGAAAGAGACACAGTTTTAATTGGGAAAAGGCAGACATTGTTGCAGCACAATGGAGACCCTCTATTTTTACTTTAATAATTTCCTTCTTGATATATAACTGTGTATGTTAATAGTAAAATCATTAATATGCCAGCTTATACGATATGCTTAAACAGCCATATTTTTCCATTTTCCTATTAAAGGTAGTTCTAGTATAATTGTTTAAAGTCACAAACATGAGAATTAATTCCATTACTTATTTTTAGAAAAAAATGTAAAAAAGTTTTATATATCAAATTTTTGGGGATATGATACTGCTATAATTTACCTTCTTAACTGTAAAAGAATAAAATTAACTTGAGGTCATTCTCAATACAAATTTATCAAAGTTTTGAAAATCATGGATAGGCCAGGCACATCCTGCAATCCTAACATTTTGGGAGACTGAGGTGACAGCACATAACTTGAGCCCAGGAGTTCAAGATTAGCCTGGAAAACATAGTGAGACCTCACATCTACTAAATCCAACCAACCAAACAAAAACAAAACATAATGAGCTGGGCATGGTGTCAAGTGCCTCTATTCCTAGCTACTCAGGAGGCTGAGGTGGGACGATCACTTAAGCCCAGGAGTTCGAGGCAGCAGTGAACTATGATCACAGCACTTCATTCCAGCCTGGGTGACAGAAAGAGACCCTGTCTCTAAAACAAACAAACAAAAAACAAAAGATAAAATCATGAGCAAACTCACTAATCATTTCACCCTTGACAACATAAAAATGATTGGCATGATAAAATATTCACATTAAAATCAGTGAATTATCACTTACTGTTGGTTCTCTGAGCAGGATGAAGTATCTGCTATCTTTAGAAAGAAATAAGGTGGAAGGTTTAGAGCAGCATATATATTACACATATTCCTATTTTGGCAAACTCTGGTTTTGTTAAATAAATCTAAGTCAACAAAGTTCTGAAATAGTATTTTTCATACCAGTAGCCTCAAACTACCTTGCCAGTTGTCTGATAATGCTTTTGACATTATTTGCTTCCCACATAGTTTTTAACATGAGTAAGTAAATCATGCTCTCCCTTTCTAATCAGTCCTCCCTTCTCCTTAGGCACACTATAATCTGGATGTGGCCTTTTTGGACTGGTATTTCTCTACTGACAACCCAAGACAGGTTAATTACTGTGAAGGTTACCAGGATTCTGCCTTATAGTTGAACTCTTATAGTTCAGCTGTCTATGATTTTTGCTTTCTAGTTATCAACTACCTGCGCCTTATTGGTTACAGGTGCAGTCTTTGGAAACCATCAGGTCTGGGAAATCTATGCCAAACTTCAGTTTTTTTCTTACGTAAAATGTAGATTTTTATATTACAGGTTTTTGCTTTGAAGACTGGAAGGGACAATGTATGTAACACCTCTAATACAATAAACACATTATGCATATAATACAAATAAATGGAAATTATCCATGTTTTTATTATCCTTTGCAATGCCTGCTAGATTGCTGAGCACATAAGATCTTTCTGTAAACATATGCTGTTCGATTGAATTGCTAATTTCTAATGGTTTAAGAGACATGTTTTTCCTTCCAGGTGTTATAGGAAAAAAAAAATCAGTATAATCTAATTCGAGATTCGTATGTTCAAGGCCTGGTTCTATTAGAGACCTTCTGGCTAAGTTTAGGAAAATACTCTAACATATGGGCTGCTGTGTCCTCATCAGTTCATTGAAAGCAATACACAGAAGCCTGAAGATTTCTGTATAGCTCAATCACCCATTGTTTGCATCTGATGACCCAGAATTGTATAATAGGCCATGATGCCATATTCTTCTCTTTGCTCTTCTCTCCCATACTCTCAACCATCTAACCTATAATCATCTCCATTGCATCAATGAAAGCAATGTCACTGTTGGTGATAGTACATTCAAGTAAAAATATTTTTTTCTATTCCATATAATTACATTTTGTTTCTTTAAACCCACATTGATATATAGTTGAAAAGTTGGCTACCATTTTTTTTCCTTGCTACTTACTAATGGTGAAGTACTGTGCTCTTTCTTGCAGGTGTTTTAAGATCAGGATGACATGGTTTTCCTAGAGTGTCTTTAGGAGGGCCATGATGTATAATTTTATAGCCCTAGAACAAGGAAACAAAATATTTACAAAATATTTAAAATAAAGATGTGAAAAATACCCTTATAGATGGTGTCTATAATCTTTGTCACAAACTTAAATTTTGACTCAATTGTTTAGTATTGTTTCTGATACTTTACTGTATTTATTTGATCTCACCGTTAAGACCATATTGTCCTTCTGAGGTCAGATTGTATTTCAACGTCCTGATATTTCCTTCAAACACTAACAAAGAAGTGGACTTCTTGAAGTTCAGTAACTACTAGTTGGCTAACTTGCTTGGAACATTGCAACCTATTTTCAAGACTCCCATCCCCTTATCTAGGACTTCAATCCATTCTTTAAAAGATCATTTCCATAAGCAGTGTCCCACATGGTAAGTATTAACTATGTGGATTTGGGGGTAACAGCTTTATCTCTTCATTTTTTTTTTTTTTTTAATTCTGGAAGCCAATAGATGATATAAAGTCCAGCAGAGTCAATAACCCCAATTCTAATTGTTATTACAGTTTCTAATACCTGTACATTCAAAACACCTATTAGAAACTAAGAGTTTTTTTTTTTTTTTTTTTTTTTTTGAGACGGAGTCTCGCTCTGTCGCCCAGGCTGGAGTGCAGTGGCCGGATCTCAGCTCACTGCAAGCTCCGCCTTCCGGGTTTACGCCATTCTCCTGCCTCAGCCTCCCGAGTAGCTGGGACTACAGGCGCCCGCTACCTCGCCCGGCTAGTTTTTTGTATTTTTTAGTGGAGACGGGGTTTCACCATGTTAGCCCATGTTGGGATGGTCTCGATCTCCTGACCTCGTGATCCGCCCGTCTCGGCCTCCCGAAGTGTTGGGATTACAGGCTTGAGCCACCGCGCCCGGCCAAGAGTCTTAATCTGACTTCGTAAAAAGCAGATTTAGAGATGGCTTCAGGCTTCTACTATGATTCAGTGGGTCTTTTGTACTTAGAATGATTTATCTTTTAAGGTAGGTAAAGAGTTTCAATAGACCAATCATAGAGAAGCATGTTGAAAGTTATGGCAGGTCGGTGCTAAGCAACAAAATTGAACTCTCAGTCTGCCGGACATCAGCGATGTGCCCTCCAGGTGCCGGCAGAGGAGCGAAGGAGGATCAGAAGCCCTCTCACCTCAACGATGGTTCTTTCCCCTGTGCTTCACCACACCTCCCCGTCCCTAGCCATTTCTAGTCTCCAGTCTGGGTCTTATATTTACCCTGGCTCCAGAGCACAGACCTTCCGGCAGTTGGGCCGGAGCGTTGGCGGCTGCCGCGCGCCCCTCTCACCGCGATTGTGCACTTGCCAGGCGCCGCGTGTGGGCGACGTCTCCGGGCTTTATGCTTTCATCGCCGCTACCCGCCTACGTGGGCTGCTCTCCTCCTATCGCCTCCCCGCCCCCACTACGGAGAAAACCCTGCCCGTTTTCCCTTGGGAAAAGCACAGTTCTCTTTTTCTCATTACCACCAGTTGATGAGGAAAGAAAATGTCTGTTCGCGTACCTGCGCCGTACTAGGAGGAGGAGGGAGGTCATATAAGGATTCGGATTGCCCAGTGGGTGGCTTGAAAAAGGAGGTGTTCGCATTCAGACAAGAATGCCTGAATTAATGTAATTCAATTTAAAGAGAGAATTAGGAGTCCACAGGTGCTTAAGTTTGCAATGCGCTGCCAGTATCATGCCAACCGCGCACTCCGGTTATACAGGTTGTCAGTTTCAGGCTCTCTCATAAACACTTCATGTTCTTGCCCCTCTTCCCCCGTTGGCAACAGTTTTATGGTGAGAAAATTCACCAAGAGTAACAGGAACAACTCTTATGAAAATACTCAGAATTCCTGACCCAAGGCTACTGGCTCCAAGTTTAGCAGATGTATCAAGCATTGGTTAAAGACATGTTGCCTCTCTCAGAAGGCGGATGAGTAATAGGTGCATTTTCTTCTATTCACCGTTGTTTTCAAACTGAAAAGGAGTGAATTAGCTTATGACCTAGAGGAAGAAGGTTGGATCAAAAGATGCCAAACCAAGGATTAATATCCGTCATACCTTGGTTCTCTGTAAGCCGCACAATAAGAAGCTTGAGATTTCACCAACTCTGGAGACTCACTTGGGCACAACTGAAACTATAACAGACTTGGTGCTCAGTGCCATTTTCCATTGGCAGTGTTACAGTGTAATTTCAAGGGATCAGCACACAGACATTGTTTCAGTTTTCTGTTGCTGCTTATTTCAGTTCATGCAGCACTGACAAAAAAATTTGGAATTTAGACTGCTTACCTCCTATATCTACATACAATCAAAGTTCATTCCTGACAGTTTGCCTTTCTAAATATTTATGAAATCTAGTTCTCAATCTGTCTCTCACTTGTATGTTCATGTTTTCCCCATATCTTGCCTAAGTTATTAATTGGACATTTCAAATACCTATATGCACAAAATCTCTGCCTACTTATTTGTTCTTTCTAGTGCCAAACAATTCATTCTCAGCTCTATAATAGTCTATCGTTTACTATGAATATCTTATTTTTCATTTTTGGAGAAGAGTCATTCCTGTAATTATTACTTGTTCCCATCTTCACATTGATGATATCAGAATGAGAGCAACTTGAGTGCTGTGGTGCCAGATATTGTTGGTGAACAGGAATTTCAGAAATTGGCTATGTCTCTCTTGATTATTGTTGTATCTCCAAAACCTAGCACAATACCAAATATAGGTGGTAGTTTGTAAATATTTGTTAAATGACTAAATATTGACCTGACATAGATTCTTAGAAAATACAGAAAAAAGGACATAAAATCTCTTTCTTCTAAGACTCAGTACTATGAGAGAAAGGAGTATGTATATGAGTAAGTAAAGAATACTATTAGGCATTTGTAGTTTAATGCTAAGTAGGGCAACCAAAAATATATACAGTAATTGAGAGTTTGGTGAGTTGATAGGATCTGGGTAAAACCTAGGAAAGTTTTGACATCTGAACTGTTGTTAAATAATGCATATGGCTTGATTTGAAGGGAGAAAGAGTTGGAAGAGCAAAAGCAGATAAATCATTATGTCATGAGGCATATTCAAGACAGGAAGATAGACTGTTGAAAAGGTTGGGGAAACTTTGTATAGAAGTCTAAGGAGATTTGCTTTTCTGTATAACATAGGAAAGTAATTTCATTGACGTTTTGGAGGGTTGGGAAATTATTTTATCAAAATACTATTTCATAAAAGCCACCTGATCTCACTGCATGGGGTGATTTGCAGAGCTGACAAATTAATGGCAGGAAAAATAAGTGTGGTGACAATTCCCCAGATTAATTTTGTAGTAGTAGAAATGGGACAAAAGGGTGGAATATGAAGAGATTTTTTAAAAACGTTGATAGATTTTGTATGAAGGGCAAATCCAGAATAGAGTAATTGTAAGTTTTGTGACTACATGTCTTGGAGAGCACATGGAAAGCAGATCTCCATTACTGAAAGGAACAGTACAGGTACTTCTAAGAACATTGCCAGGAGTCCTTCACTTTTCTACAAGGGCATCATTTGTTAGTTCCTTTTTCTATGGTTTGGAGTAAAAGAAGCAATAATTAGAAATGTGTTCCTCATGGTAGGCTCCATAGCTGATTCTACTGTACAAGCTACAGTTAAATACCAGACTTTAAATTCTCTTGTGAAAATTATGATAGAATTGGCTGAATAAAGAAGTATCTGTGCAGTTGCTGGCACTTGTGGCCTATGGAGAAATACATCCAATGAAGATTTTAGAGATTTAGCTGTAGAGGATAAATGAAGAGATTGCTTAGTTAAGTAAGCAGACTCTTTAGCTCATTTTTTGATCTATTTAATTTTAGGTGGTTTGGTTTATGGGTAACCTGGGTAAAGAGCATACTCCAAACTCTTTATTATTATTATTATTATTATTATTATTATTATTATACTTTAAGTTCTAGGGTACATGTGCACAACGTGCAGGTTTGTTACATATGTATACTTGTGCCATGTTGGTGTGCTGCACCAATCAACTCGTCAGCACCCATCAACTCGTCATTTACATCAGGTATAACTCCCAATGCAATTCCTCCCCCCTCCCCCCTCCCCGTGATAGGCCCCAGTGTGTGATGTTCCCCATGAGATCACTTGGACTCGGGAAGCCATTGCTAGAATGTCAAATCGTCTCTCTTCAACTTTTGAATGACAAGAGCTGAAAGAAATGTGTGACCATGAGGACTCCATAACCTATGAATGATGTGGTGAGACCAGAAACCTGAAATAATGGGAACCAAGAGTGGCGCTAAGGCCCTAAGTTTTGGTCACACTCTCACCTGAGTGAGAACCTGATCAAAAGGGGGGGAATTTAATTTTTATGCAAAAGCATAGGAGGCCATTGTTTTGGACTGATTTCATGCACTAGGCCCCAAAAGACCAAACCAAACCAAAACAGAGTCGCTTGTGCTAAGACTTTAAGGAAACACATAGATCCTAGAAAAGACCAGGTTTTGTTTTTTCCTCCTGCAAGTTTCCATAACAAACATTGCTGACAGAATAGGTATCCACCCCATGAAGTTAACATTAAATCTTTAACCCAATTCATTTCCTCTTGCCTAGAGACCATTAAGCTTTAGATGATCATGTGACAAGGGTTCCAGCCAGTTCCAGGTGAAGATGCCTCCCCTGGCCATCAAGGAGCTACCCTTCCTCCACTAGATAGAGCAAGGCAAGAGGTCGGTGATCCCCATGCCAGTAATAAAGCATTTACGGAAGAAAGACCATCGATTGCTCCACCTCCCATAAAGATTTATGGAGATCACATCTTTCAGTGGAGAAATGAAGCAGGAGAATAAGGCCTAGAGGCAGAGAACCAAAGGACTTTCTAGGACTAAAACAAGTGGAAACACTTCTTCTAGGAACAGTGTATTGATATGGAAAACATTTCTCAAGTGAGCTTGTGTACAACTCCAGTAAACACACTGTGTATGAGGCCACTCCCAAGTGCTAGCAGGCTACTACACATGCAGATGGCCTAATCCAGGGGAAGAGTCAGGGAAGAATAATGCAAGACCCTGGAAGTATGCCAACATACAAAACCTCAAGTCAAAAGGTCAAATTTTTATAGGAAAGATTAGCTATTCCATAGACAGAGCAACCCCAAGGGCTGCTGATTGCCAATTTTTATGGTTATTTCTTGATTATATACTAAACAAAGAGTGGATTTTTCATGCCTCCCCTTTGTAGACCATATAGGGTAACTTCGTGACATTGTCATGGCATTTGTAAACTGTCACAGCCCTGGTGGAAGTGTAGCAGTGAGGACGACCAGAGGTCACTCTTGTTGCCATCTCAGTTTTGGTGAGTTTTAGATGACTCGTTTACTGCAAACTGTTTTACAAGCAAAGTCTTTATGACCTGTATTTTGTGCCAAACTCCTATCTTATCCTTTTACTTAGAATGCCTTAACTGTCTAGAAATGCAACCCAGGAGGTCTCAGCCTCATTTTACACAGCCCCTGTTTAAGATGGAGTTGCTCTGGTTCACATTCCTCTGACATTTCTCCTCTCCCTTTTATAAGAGAACCCTTAATCCTAACAGCTGCAGCAGGATGAAGATTCATCTTCTTTAACTTCTCCAGGCTGAATGGGGCAAAGATATTTCTGTGTAACTATAAGGGTCTCTTGTGTTCAGGGTACAGAGGAGTTCAGTCAGAATGCATTAACATGATGAAGGCCATTCATAACTCTTGAGTTTCAACAAAATGTGATATCTGGAAGATTTAAAAAAAGGTTGAGTAAGTTTATCCTCTATTCCTACACAAAGAGCACAACAGCGAGATATTTTAAAACAGTAAAGCAAAATAAGCAAAATTGTCCTAAGGTAACTACATTAGAAGACTTTCCATGAACTGGGCAACTGTTGAAACCAAGCTGATATGGGGTCACTAGCTGATTCCAGTGTGTCCAGAACTGGAATATTGGTTCAGATTTTTACATTATCGATTCCTTCATTTTCTTCTAAGCAGCAGCCAGAGATTGCTGGTTGGTTCACAGGAATAAGCAGAGTTACTCTAAATTGCAGAAAAAAACTCAAAACAACTGATGAGACTAGAATCTCACAGCAGGTACACCATAGTTCTTGAAATATAATTCTTTCTCCAGTTTCTCATTTTTACAAAGGACAAATCATGGTAAAACTGATTTGCTTTATTATGCTTGGCTGGATTCTTTCTATAAAGTGTAGCAAGAATAATTATTTTTCACATAAGCTTTTTAAAAAAATTGGCTTTAATGGAACTGTGCTTCATAAACGGAATCTCAGTTAAGGCTTTTTCAAAGCCAAGCACAGCCATATGTTTTTTACCCTCAAATACCTAACAGTTCCTCTACTCTTGAGGTTTCAAGACAATCTGGGGCTCTTAGGCCTGTCAGGAAGTGACATTGTTTACTGACCAAAAGCAAGGAACCCTGTAGAGGGACTGTGTAGACAAAGTATGAGGTCAGTTTTCTGAAGGGGCTTTTATTGGCTTTACTAGTCAAGTTTGATTCCTTAAAGGAAAGCACACCATTCCAGTCAAAGCCTTGATAAAATAAACAATTTCTCCAATTGTGTCCTGTTGCAAAAGAAAACCGATTCTTACTACACTTACGCAAATAACTACATTGCCATAAGTTAAGAATACCCACAAACCATCTTCAAATTCTGGATAAATCAATAGAGAGAAACAAATGTGTTCCTGATTTTGTTTACAAAAGCATACTTTACCTAGTTGTTAAAAGTTGTAAATAGCTTAAAATAAAATTTTCTAGACTCTGAAAAACAAAAAGGATTAGCAACATTTTAAGCACAGTCAAAAAGATTACTTCAGACTGTTTTGGTTTAGTCCATGCAGTTAACTCCTGTTCTGAAAAATAGTCATAAGTATTTCAGCTCTTCATGAGAGTCCTGAAAGTTTTTCCCTCTACTCTAATGTCACAATTTCCAAAGATATCAGAAAACCTGCATTTAGCACCTGTGAAAGTCCTATAGTTGATTATAAAACCACCTTTTAAAGAGGGTTAAAACAAGGCAATAATTGTCTGTGGATGACAAAATGTTTTAGGGCAGCCACAGTCAAAAACATGATTGACAAAGAAATTTGGTTACCTTTGTGGTATACAATGATTTTATGTAACAATTATTAATAACATACTCTAAGTCACATCAAAATTATAGGAGATTTTTATAATTTTGGAACACATACCAGTAACATATTTATACAAATACAGCCCAAAGAAAGTCAACACCATTTCATATTTGACAGTGCTTCCCGTATGACTTTTATATCAAATAAGTCAAATTTCACTTCTGTGTTAGTGTACTATTAATGTTAAACCCAATTTTTAATAAAACCTTATAGACAAATCTATTCAATTTTAATGTCTGACCATAAGGTAATATTCTCTTAAACCTTTTATAACTGTTTATAAATTTTTGTTAAATAGTAGATCAGTGCTCTAAGAAAAGCCTGTTGTGCTTTTATTCCAATGTTTAATTTTTAGAAAAACTGAAATGATACCCCTTTAATTTTTGTCAATATGTTCACACACAGAATTTCTTTTACAATTAATTTTTCACAAACCTGTCACAACTTGCTTAAAGCTTCAGCTTCATCCGAACTCAAACAATCTTTTACCCTTTAGGCAAAAAAAGTCACATTCCCATGACTTCTTATAATTTTTAAAAATTGAAAACACATTTTACTTTCTTTATACACCTTGCATGTAAAATTGTTTATTCAGTAGTCTCAATTACATGTTACGACGTTAACTCTTAGCAACGTTTACTTTTGGTGAAAACCTTGGTAAATTCAGGATTTTAATTATGTACTAAGTGTAGAGCCTAGAACCCAGATAGAAGTGCAGATAAGGTCTGACTTTTTCCAGTGTCTAACTCCACATGTGTCAGGCTTTACCTAGCTGTAAAGTAGGCAAGTTGTACAGTTAAGTGTCACAGTGGCATTTTATGAAGCATTTAAGAGGCCTAATCACCTTTAAATCACACATTTCTTGCACAAATTCCATTTTATAAATTCTTTCATGACTTACCCAGACCATCTCTGAAGTGCTTGGGTTTTCTGACTTGGCCTAAACATCCGTCTTTTTAAACAACCAGTTATTTTACTTTAGGACAAGAATTTACCATACAAGATCTTTTCTTATATGAAATCTCTTTTCTTTTTTTTTTTTTTTTCTTCAGCATTGTGTTTTACTTTTTGGGGGAGAGGCTAGGAGGAGGAAGGGGTGAAAACAGGGTCTCTTTGGAGTCTCAAAAGTGTATGAATCCTCTGGTAGTACAAGGATGGGATAAGATGGTCAGGGAAGTCAGATGGAAAATCCCCAAGATTCTTTTTGCTACTGATTTCTATAATTAAAATATGACATATGTAAGGGACTAGTACATGGTATTCAATAAATGTCAGCTGTCTTTCCTAACTAGGTTCCTCACAGGCTAGGTTATGCCTAGATATCATCCTCCTTTCAGGGAATGAAGCTCACCTAGAAAACTAGGGAACTAAAAGTGCAATACAGTTTGGGTAATTCAGTTGGTTAGCTGTCTCCCCATCCTCCCAACTCACTATTCCAGGGAGGGGCTGAAAATAGAAGTGGCTCTCCTGAAGTCTAGTTAGCATGTCATGGCAGAGTCCAGATGAAGGGCTGTGGGCTGCAACTTTCTAGTGCACAGTCCTCTCTTTTTGGCGATGGTAATTATAGGGAAAGAAGCGGACACGCATGCTGATTTCACGAGCTGTCTTCAGGATCTCAACAGCCTTGCTGTGCTCAATATCTTGGAAATCCACATCATTCACAGCTAGAACTTGGTCCCCTTCCTGAAGTCCTGCTCTATGTGCATCAGAGTCAGGAATTACCTTGGAGATGAAGATGCCTAGCTGGGAGGCCTTTCCTCCTCGGATGTTAAATCCCAACTGAGCTCCAGGAGGCTTCTTCAGTGTGATGGTTCGGGGCAGAAACTGGGTCAACTCATTGTTGTAGTCTGGGTGGTGCACCCTCTCATGAGGAGGAATCCATGCTGGAGGATTCTCATAGGCAGGCAAGAAAACCACCGGGTAGTCATCATAAGGAATCCGGCTGTCCATCTCGGGCAAGGCCCTGCTAACATTCATCAGCGAGCCTTCTTTTTCCCCCTCGCAGAGACGGTGCTGAGATAGGATCATGAAGGAAGAGGTGAAGGGAATTCCTGTAAGAGTGGCGCTGCGTTGTCGCCCTCTGGTCCCCAAAGAGATTAGCGAAGGCTGCCAGATGTGCCTTTCCTTCGTGCCCGGGGAGCCTCCGAAATCTCTTTTCTTTATAGCCTTGTTTACATAGATAGGGGACATGGCTAATTTAACATGTACCCAGGACTTTTTTTTTTTTTTTTTTTTTGAGACAGAGTCTCACTCTGTTGCCCAGACTGGAATGCAGTGGCGTGATCTCAGCTCACTGCAACCTCCGCCTCACAGGTTCAAGCAATTATCCTGCCTCAGCCTCCCTAGTACAGGGAGTACAGGCACCTGCCACCATGCCCAACTAATTTTTTGTATTATTATTAGAGATGGAGTTTCATCATGTTAGTTGGAATGGTCTTGATCTCCCAACGTCATGATCCGCCTGCCTCAGCCTCCCAAAGTGCTGGGATTACAGGCATGAGCCCCTGCACCCGGCCACATGTCCCCAGGCTTTATATAGAATCTAATGCTCCAAAATAAATTGAAAATTTTTTGAGAGTTGAAGAAGCAGTTCATGACCTTAAAGAAAACCTAATATCTAACCTGTATAATTTAGACCAAATGTTTGCATTTTGAAGATATGTTTATTTTACTAATAATGTTTAAAACTGTCTTTGGCCGGGCGCGGTGGCTCAAGCCTGTAATCCCAGCACTTTGGGAGGCCAAGACGGGCGGATCACGAGGTCAGGAGATCGAGACCATCCTGGCTAACAGAGTGAAACCCCGTCTCTTCTAAAAATACAAAAAAAAAAACTTAGCCGGGCGAGGTGGCGGGCGCCTGTAGTCCCAGCTACTCGGGAGGCTGAGGCAGGAGAATGGCGTAAACCCGGGAGGTGGAGCTTGCAGTGAGCTGAGATCCGGCCACTGCACTCCAGCCTGGGTGACAGAGCGAGACTCCGTCTCAAAAAAAAAAAAAAAAAAAAAAAAAAACTGTCTTTACTTCCCAAAGATTACTTAAGTCACATGAAATAAATAAAATATATTACACTTTGTACTTTTCTGACAAAATATTCTATTTGAGCTCTTATTATTAAACCAATTAATTAAAGCTCTTTTATATCACACATACAACATACCTAAATACATATACAGAATAAGAGAAAGGACTCATTCCCTAAGCCAGGAATTGAACCCTGAACCTGGGCTGCCATTGTGATGGCAGAGACCAAGAGAAAGTACTGCCACATGATTACAAGGTCACGCTTCCAGGAACATACAGGACAAGATAGAAACCTCATCCAGGTTTCTGTTTTTTTTCAGGGACTTGCAGCAAAGTTTGTAACTGACCAGTTTGCTGGGTCATCTTGAACAGTGGACTTATGGGAGTCCTAAGCCCACATTCTATCCTAAGGTAACACTCTTTTATGACAGAAAAATGCAAAAAGACACACAAAACATACCAGATTTATTATAGTTTAAGACTAGCCTCGCAAATCCTTTTTCCCATTAATCAAAACTTTACAGAGAAAATAAACACTAATTTTTACCATTCATTCAACAGGTTTGCACAGAGAGAGAAAGGAAGGGGAAGGGAGAAAAGCATTGCTTGCAGCAGGGTGGGGAAAGTGAGGGGCTCAGGGAGGCCAGAGAAAGACCTACCCATTGCAGCTGGCACTGAATCAAAAGTTCAGGTGGCTGCTTGTCAGTCGAGAAGGGATCTTTTCGAGTACTCCCATTGGCAATCAAGTTTCCCCTTTTATGGAGGAAAAATGTTCCCCATGTCCCATGATCCTTTACATGCCTAATTCTGTCAACCACAGCTGTCACCAAAGAGTGCAAGGCAGATTAATTCAAAGAGAATGGTGGTTAACATTCCGTACTGCCAAATCTGTTTTTAGCAAAAGGGAATTTACTGAGAGTGACCTCTAACCCCTTACATATTAGGAATGACTCTGACCTTCCTAAGTTGGGCCTTGAACCCAAATTCAGTCAAACATCCTTACTTTTATTAAGAGGAGCCTTTTAGCCTACTCTGTCTTAGGAGAGACTCTAACTCCCCTAAGTGGGCCTCTAACCCAATCCTATTCTTTACCTGGGTATATGCACCCCAGTTACCTAAAGTGAGCCAATCAGTGCTGCAGTCTATTTCCTTTGGGTTGAGAGTCTCCTCAGTATTATCTCTTCATGGTCACTGGAAAGATGTTACACGAAAGGGGTCCTGATCCAGACCACAAGAGAGGGTTCTTGGATCTCACAGAAGAAAGAATTCAGGGTGAGTCTATAGAGTAAGTGAAAGCAAGTTTATTAGGAAAGTAAAAGAAAAAAGAATGGCTACTCCATAGACAGAGCAGCCATGAGGGCTGCTGGTTGCCCATTTTTATGGTCATTTCTTGAATATATGCTAAACAAAGGGTTGATTATTCATGCCTCATCTTTTTAGACCATATAGGGTAACTTCCTGATGTTGCCATGGCATTTGTAAACTGTCATGGTGCTGGTGGGAGTGTAGCGGTGAGGACAACCAGAGGTCACTCTTGTCACCATCTTGGTTTTGGTGGGTTTTAGCTGACTTCTTTACTGCAACCTGTTTTATGAGCAAGATCTTTATGACCTGTGTCTTGTGCTGACCTACTATCTTATCCTGTGACTTAGAATGCCTTAACCATCTGGGAATGCAGCCCAGTAGGTCTGAGCCTCATTTTACATAGTTCCTATTTAAGATGGAGTTGCTCTGGTTCACACACTCTGACAAAACCTTGCACTTGATCTCTCAAGTTGCCTGCTTGACCTTCTTCCAAGTGTACTTTACTTCCTTTCATTCCTGCTTTAAAGATTTTGAATAAACTTTCATTCCTGCTCTAAAACTTGCCTTGGTCTCTCTTTCTGCCTTATGTCCTATTGGCCAAATTATTTCTTCTGAGGAGGCAAGAATTGAGGTTTCTGCAGACCTGTATGGATTCACTGCTGGAACAGTACCAGATATATTTTATGCATGTGGAAAGATATATACTCTTATTTTGATGAATATTGTTTTCTGTGCATTGAAAGCTATTTGGATCAGAAGGCTCTTACTGAGATAATGCCCACGTATGTAGCACAAGGCTTCTTTGAAATCATTATTTTCTCATGTTTAGTTTCAGCTGTACAATACCATCATTGTAGATCTTATCAACAAAAGTGATGAGTGAAGTTTGGCTCTTGATATAGGGTAAGAGAGTTAAAGATACAGAGTCCTGCCGTGTTCTGTGTCACAAATCTTTAAATTAGTTCCGATGTATATTTGTTGCCCCCTCCCCTGGCATACAGTAGTAAATCTATGATCCTCTTTATCATTATCTTGATTTTTTCTTTTGCTTGCATGGCTTGCATGGTTTCCAATGAGAATTCCACTGTAATTCTTATTCTGTTTCTCTGTCAGTAAGATACACTCCCTCCTTTTAATCATGTGACCTTGCTAAACTTACTAGTTCTCGTAGCTTTTCTGTTGGTTCCTTTAGATTTTCTACAATATCATTTCAATTTTCAAATTAAGGCAGTTTCTGCCTTTTTAATCTCTATACCTTTATTTTTTTTTCCTTTACTTATTGCATTGGCTATAACTTAAATAGTGAACTGTAAACCAGTAGTAAAATTCAAAGGTTCTCCATAATCATCTGAAGGGATTCTCTCCTTGGCTAGGGCACTCTGAAGTTTACCTGAATGACTGTGTCAGGCCATGGTGGGAAGTGGGGGTCGAACATGCCTCATTATACCTCTCTAGCATTAACATTAATGCAGACCTTAAGTCTGATAAAAAAACATTTACAGTCTATTCTCTCTAAAGCCTGCTACTTGGAGGCTTCATCTGCATAATAAACCTATGTCTCCACGACCCCCTAATGTAACCCAGACATTGCTTTCTACTGATAATAACTCTTTCAACTAATTGCCAATCAAAATATATTTAAATCTACCTATGACTGGGAAGCCCCCCTGCTTTGAGTTGTACTGCCCTTCCAGATTGAAACAATGTAAATCTTACATGTACTGATTGATGTATTATGTCTCCCTATAATGTATAAAAGCAAGCTGTAGGCCTACTACCTTGGGCATATGTTGTCAGGACCTCCTGAGGCTGTGTCACAGGCGCATCCTTAACCTTGGTAAATTAAACTTTCTAAATTGATTGACACCTGTTTCGGATACTTTTTGGGTTACAGAACAAAAATAGTACAAACTGACATCTTTACCTTATTCCCGATTATGGATTCCAGATAAAAAGGATGCCATCATCTTTTCAATGACAAGAAATAAAAAGAAAAAACACTCAGTCATTCACTATTAAGTATAAGGTTAGCTCAGGGATTTATTTTGTAGATGCTCTGTATTAGAATAAGAAAGTTACCTTCTATTCATAGATTTCTGAAAATTGTTTTCATTAAATGCTGTTGAATCTTGTCAAGTGCACTGATTTGCATTTTTTGAGATGATCATATTATATCTTTATTAGTATGGTATATCATATATACACACACACACACATATTTATAATTTAGTATAGTTTAACCTAATCTCTTTTCTAGGGAATAGTTTTTTTTTTTTTTTTTAGACGGAGTCTCGCTCTGTCACCCAGGCTGGAGAGCAGTGGTGCGACCTTGGCTCACTGCAAGCTCCGCCTCCTGGGTTCTCGCCATTCTCCTGCCTCAGCCTCCTGACTAGCTGGGACTACAGGTGCCTGCCACCATGCCCAGCTATTTTTTTTGTGGTTTTAGTAGAGACGGGGTTTCACCATGTTAGCCAGGATGGTCTTGATCTCCTGACCTCATGATCCACCTGTCTTGGCCTCTCAAAGTGCTGGGATTACAGGCATGAGCCACCATGCTTGGCTGTGAATAGCTTCTTAACTGATTTCTTGCTCCCATTCTTGTCCTTTCACAATATTAGATCTAATAATATCACTCTTTAATATACTCTGATGATTTGCCATCTTAATTATAATAATATCCCTTCTTTACCTACCCTAGAGGGCACCATATAACCAGATTCCTGCCTAACTTTCTTACCTCTTTTTAATATTTTCTTTACTGTGCTCCCTCTACTCCAGCTGTTATAGACTTCTTGCCTTTAATCAAATATGCCAAGTTTATTCCTACCTCAATAACATTGTACTCACTATTCTTGCCTGAAAGTCTTCTCCATCAAATTATCTATTGGTGGTTCTCTCACTTGTATTGTGTTTTTGTTTCATGAAACACAATTCAGATTTTGTCACTCTTCTGTTTAAAATCTTACAATTGGTTGTTCATTACTAACAGGATAAATTCAAAACTCCAAATAGCATTTAGCACTTTAGAGATGATTTACCTGATAATCTTATTAAAATGAACATTTCTCCCTCTCCGTCTACCCTCATTATGCTCTATCCTCTTCCCAAGTTTAGTTCATAGCATTTGTCATTTCCTGACAGTGTATTAAGTATTTGTTTGCAAGACAGTTTTCTTTCTCTTTCCTCTGCTAGAGTGTGAACTTCATGAAATTTGGAATTTGGTATATCTTTCTAATTGTTATATTTCAAAGTGCCTAAATGAATACACGAGACATAAGTGTCTTCAATAAATGTTTGTTGAGCACAGGAATGAATTATTACACACTGTGATGATTACCATGAGAAGAAACATAGGAGGTTCCAATGGCCAAATAGGAACAGCTCCAGTCTACAGCTCCCAGCATGAGCGACACAGAAGACGGGTGATTTCTGCATTTCCAACCGAGGTACTGGGTTCATCTCACTGGGGCTTGTTGGATAGTGGGTGCAGGACAGTGGGTGCAGCCCACCGAGTGTGAGCTGAAGCAGGGCGAGGCATTGCATCACCCAGGAAATGCAAGGGGTCAAGGAATTCCCTTTCCTAGCCA
The DNA here is from genome assembly GCF_003255815.1 of Theropithecus gelada. Taxonomy (NCBI): domain Eukaryota; kingdom Metazoa; phylum Chordata; class Mammalia; order Primates; family Cercopithecidae; genus Theropithecus; species Theropithecus gelada. Next base: position 52,004,220 of record NC_037671.1, read on the forward strand.
AGGGAAACTGTGACAGATGGCCCCTGGAAAATTGGGTCACTCCCACCCTAATGCTGCACTTTTCAAATGGTCTTAGCAAATGGCACACCAGGAGATTATATCCCACACCTGGCTCAGAGGATCCCACGCACATGGAGACTCGCTCTTTGCTAGGACAGCAGTCTGAGATTGAACTCCAAGGCAGCAGCGAGGCTGGGGGAGGGGAACCCGCCATTGCTGAGGCTTGAGTAGGTAAACAAAGTGGCAGGGAAGCTCGAACTGGGTGGAACCCACCACAGCTCAAGGAGGCCTGCCTGCCTCTGTAGACTCCACCTCTGGGGGCAGGGCATAGCCAAACAAAAGGCAGCAGAAACCTCTGCAAAATTAAATGTCCCAGTCTGACAGCTTTGAAGAGAGCAGTGGTTCTCCCAGTACGGAGTTTGAGATCTGAGAACGGACAGACTGCCTCCTCAAGTGGGTCCCTGATCCCCGAGTAGCCTAACTGGGAGGCACCCTCCAGTAGGGCCAGACTGACACCTCACATGGCTGGGTACCCCTCTGAGACAAAGCTTCCAGAGGAACGATCAGACAGCAACATTTGCTGTTCAGCAATATTCGCTGTTCTGCAGCCTCCACTGCTGATACCCAGGCAAACAGCATCTGGAGTGGACCTCCAGCAAACTCCAACAGACCTGCAGCTGAGGGTCCTGACTGTTAGAAGGAAAACTAACTAACAGAAAAGACATCCACACCAAAACCCCATCTGTATGTCACCATCATCAAAGACCAAAGGTAGGTAAAACCACAAAGATGGGGAAAAACAGAGCAGAAAAGCTGAAAATTCTAAAAGTCAGAGCTCCTCTCCCCCTCCAAAGGAACGCAGCTCCTCACCAGCAATGGAACAAAGGTGGAAGGAGAATGACTTTGACGAGTTGAGAGAAGAAGGCTTCAGATGATCAAACTTTTCTGAGCTAAAGGAGGAATTTCGAACCCATCACAAAGAAGCTACAAACCTTGAAAAAAGATTAGATGAATGGATAACTAGAATAACCAGCTTAGAGAAGCCCTTAAATGATGTGATGGAGCTGAAAACCATGGCACGAGAACTACGTGACAAATGCAAAAGCTTCAGTAGCCGATTCAATCAACTGGAAGGAAGGGTATCAGTGATTGAAGATCAAATGAATGAAATGAAGCAAGAAGAGAAGTTTAGAAAAAAAAAGAGTAAAAAGAAATGAACAAAGTTTCCAAAAAATATGGGGCTACGTGAAAAGACCAAATCTATGTCTGATTAGATTACCTGAAAGTGATGGGGAGAATGGAACCAAATTGGAAAACACTCTGCAAGATATTATCCAGGAGAACTTCCCCAACTTAGCAAGGCAGGCCAACATTCAAATTCAGGAAATACAGAGAATGCCACAAAGATACTGCTTGAGAAGAGCAAAGATACTCCTTGAGAAGAGCAACTCCAAGACACATAGTTGTCAGATTCACCAAAGTTGAAATGAAGGAAAAAAAGTTAAGGGCAGCCAGAGAGAAAGATCGGGTTACCCACAAAGGGAAGCCCATCAGATTAACAGTGGATCTCTTGGCAGAAACTCTAGAAGCCAGAAGAGAGTAGGGTCCAATATTTGACATTCTTAAAGAAAAGAATTTTCAACCCAGAATTTCATATCCAGCCAAACTAAGCTTCATAAGTGAAGGAGAAATAAAATCCTTTACAAACAAGCAAATACTGAGAGATTTTGTCACCACCAGGTCTGCCCTACAAGAGATCCTGAAGGAAGCACTAAACGTGGAAAGGAACAACTGGTACCTGCCATTGCAAAAACATGCAAAATTGTAAAGACTAACGATGCTAAGAGGAAACTGCATCAACTAACAAGCAAAATAACCAGCTAACATCATAATGACAGGATCAAATTCACACATAACAATATTAACCTTAAATGTAAATGGGCTAAATGGTCCAATTAAAAGACACAGACTGGAAAACTGGGTAAAGAGTCAAGACCCATCAGTGTGCTGCATTCAGGAGACCCATCTTACATGCAGAGACACACATAGGCTCAAAATAAAGGGATGGAGGAAGATCTACCAAGCAAAGGAAAAACAAAAAAAAGCAGGGGTTGCAATCCTAGTCTCTGATAAAACAGAATTTAAAACAACCAAGATAAAAAGAGATAAAGAAGGCCATTACATAATGGTAAAGGGATCAATTCAACAGGAAGAGCTAACTATCCTAAATATATATGCACCCAATACAGGAGCACCCAGATTCATAAAGCAAGTCCTTAGAGACCTACAAAGAGACTTAGACTCCCACACAATAATAATGGGAGACTTTAACACCCCGCTGTTAACATTAGACAGATCAACGAGACAGAAAGTTAAAAAGTATATCTAGGAATTGAACTCAACTCTGCACCAAGTGGACCTAATAGACATCTACAGAACTCTCCACCCCAAATCAACAGAGTATACATTCGTCTCAGCACCACATCACACTTATTCCAAAATTGACCACATAGTTGGAAGTAAAGCACTCCTCAGCAAATATACAAGAACAGAAATTATAACAAACTCTCTCAGACCACAGTGCAATCAAACTAGAACTGAGGATTAAGAAACTCAGCCAAAACCGCTCAACTACATAGAAACTGAACAACCTGTTCCGGAATGACTACTGGGTACATAACGAAATGAAAGCAGAAATAAAGATGTTCTTTGAAACCAATGAGAACAAAGATACAACATACCAGAATCTCTGGGATACATTTAACGCAGTGCGTAAAGGGATATTTACAGCATAAATGCCCACAAGAGAAAACAGGAAAGATCTAAAATTGACACCCTAACACCACAATTAAAAGAACTAGAGAAGCAAGAGCAAATACATTCAAAAGCTAGCAGAAGGCAAGAAATAACTAAGATCAGAGCAGAACTGAAGGAGATAGAGACACAAAAAACCTTTCAAAAAATCGATGGATCCAGGAGTTGGTTGTTTGAAAAGATCAACAAAATTGATAGACCGCTAGCAAGACTAATAAAGAAGAAAAGAGAGAAGAATCAAATAGATGTAATAAAAAATGATAAAGGAGATATCACCACTGATCCCACAGAAATACAAACTACCATCAGAGGATATCATAAACACCTCTATGCAAATAAACTAGAAAAACGAGAAGAAATGGATAAATCCCTGGACACATACACCCTCCCAAGACTAAAACAGGAAGAAGTTGATTTCCTGAATAGATCAATAACAGGCTCTGAAATTGAGGCACTAATTAACAGCCTACCAACCAAAAAAAATCCAGGACCAGATGGATTCACAGCTGAATTCTACCGGAGGTACAAAGAGGAGCTGGTACCATTCCTTCTGAAACTATTCCAATCAATAGAAAAAGAGAGAATCATCCCTAACTCATTTTATGAGGCCAGCATCATCCTGATAGCAAAGTCTGGCAGAGGCACAACAAAAAAAGAGAATTGTAGACCAATATCCCTGATGAACATCAATGCAAAAATCCTCAATAAAATACTGGCAAACCAAATCCAGCAGCACATCAAAAAGCTTATCCACCATGATCAAGTGGGCTTCATCCCTGGGATGCAAGGCTGGTTCAAAATACCCAAATCAATAAACATAATCCAGCATATAAACAGAAGCAAAGACAAAAACTACATGATTATCTCAATAGATGGAGAAAAGGCCTTTGACAAAATTCAACAGCCCTTCATGCTAAAAACTCTCAATAAATTAGGTACTGATGGAACCTATCTCAAAATAATAAGAGCTATTTATGACAAACACACAACCAATATCATACTGAATGGGCAAAAACTGGAAGCATTCTCTTTGAGAACTGGCACAAGACAGGGATGCCCTCTCTCACCACTCCTATTCAACATAGTGTTGGAAGTTCTGGCCAGGGCAATCAGGCAGGATAAAGATATAAAGAGTATTCAATTTGGAAAAGAGGAAGTCAAATTGTTCCTGTTTGCAGATGACATGATTGTATATTTAGAAAGTCCCCTCGTCTCAGCCCAAAATCTCCTTAAGCTGATAAGCAACTTCAGCAAAGTCTTAGGATACAAAATCAATGTGCAAAAATCACAAGCATTCCTATACACCAATAACAGACAAGTAGAGACCCAAATAATGAGTGAACTCCCATTCACAATTGTGTCAAAGAGAAAAAATACCTGGGAATCCAACTTACAAAGGATGTGAAGGACCTCTTCAAGGAGAACTGCAAACCACTGCTCAACGAAATAAAAGAGGACACAAACAAATGGAAGAACATTCCATGCTCATGGATAGGAAGAATCAATATCATGAAAATGGCCATACTGCCCAAGGTAATTTATAGATTCAATGTCGTCCTGATCAAGCTACCAATGACTTTATTCAAAGAATTGGAAAAAACTACTTTAAAGTTCATATGGAACCAAAAAGGAGCCTGCATTGCCAAGACAATCCTAAGCCAAAAGAACAAAGCTGGAAGCATCACGCTATCTGATTTCAAATTATACTACAAGGCTATAGTAATCAAAACGGAATAGTACTGGTACCAAAACAGAGATACAGACCAATGGAACAGATCAGAGCCCTCAGAAATAATACCACACACCTACAACCATCTGATCTTTGACAAACCGGACAAAAACAAGAAACAGGGAAAGGATTCCCTATTTAATAAATGGTGCTGGGAAAACTGGCTAGCCATAAGTAGAAAGCTGAAACTGGATCCCTTCCTTACACCTTATACAAAAATTAATTCAAGATGGATTAAAGACTTAAATGGTAGACCTAAAACCATAAAAACCCTAGAAGAAAACCTAGGGAATGCCATTCAGGACAGAGTCATTGACAACGACTTCACATCTAAAACACCAAAAGCAATGGCAACAAAAGCCAAAATTGACAAATGGGATCTAATTAAACTAAAGAGCTTCTGTACAGCAAAAGAAACTACCATGAGAGTGAACAGGCAACCTACAGAATGGGAGAAAATTTTTCCAATCTACTCATCTGACACAGGGCTAATATCCAGAATCTACAAAAAACTCAAACAAATTTACAAGAAAAAATCAAATGAACCCATCAAAAAGTGGGCGAAGGCTATGAATAGATACTTCTCAAAGGAAGACATTTATGCAGCCAACAGACACATGAAAAAGTGCTCATCATCACTGGCCATCAGAGAAATGCAAATCAAACACAATGAGATACCCTCTCATGCCAGTTAGAATGGCGATCATTAAAAAGTCAGGAAACAACAGGTGCTGGAGAGGATGTGGAGAAATAGAAACACTTTTACAGTCTTGGTGGGACTGTAAACTAGTTCAACCATTGTGGAAGACTGTGTGGAAATTCCTCTAGGATCTAGAACTAGAAATACCATTTGACCTAGCCATCCCATTACTGGGCATATACCCAAAAGATTATAAATAATGCTGCTATAAGGACACATGCACACATACGTTTATTGCAGCACTATTCACAATAGCAAAGACTTGGAACCAACCCAAATGTCCATCAATGATAGACTGGATTAAGAAAATGTGGCATATATACAGCATGGAATACTGTGCAGCCATAAAAAAAGGATGAGTTCATGTTCTTTGTAGGGACATGGATGAAGGTGGAAACCATCATTCTCAGCAAACATCGCAAGGACAAAAAAACAAACACCGCACGTTCTCACTCACAGGTGGGAATTGAACAATGAGAACCCTTGGACACAGGAAAAGGAACATCATACATTGGGACCTGTTGTGGGGTGGGAGGAGGGGGGAGGGATAGCATTAGGAGATATACTTAATGTAAATGATGAGTTAATGGGTGTAGCACACCAACATGGCACACGTATACATATGTAACATACCTGCACATTGTGCACATGTACCCTAGAACTTAAAGTATAATAAAAAAGAACAACAAGGAGAAAAGAATATCACAAATATAGCTTTTGGCTTTGAAAAAAAAAGGAGAAGAAATATAGGGAGCTCTGAGAGAACATGGTGGGAATTTCTCTAGATTATATGCTCAAAATAATCTGTTGATGAAATGATGTTTAATGTGAAGTAGCAATTCTAGCAAATAATACAGTGATCATTCTTCCAAACAGAGCAATAGCAAACACAAACACCATAAGGTAAAAATGATCTTGAGGAATTTCAGGTAATTTAATGGGCTCATCCTACTGGAGCAGAGGAAATGAGGGAGGGTGGAATGAAGTGAGATTGGAGAGGCAAATATAAAAAAGATTATTCAGCTTCTTGCAGATCAGTTTAAGATCATGAATATTACACTAATTACTTCTGAAGCCTATTGAAAGGTTTTGAATGGAGATTAATTAGGAAATTTATTGCTTAAGAGATTAAGAGATGCAGCCAAAAATATCATCTAGGAGCTGCCTTGGTAGTCCTGCACCTTCCTGTTTTCCTTTGCGTCATGACTACTTAGATCCTTGAAATTTTTAGTTTGATACTGAGTAAACAAGTCCATCTGATATGACAACCTCATCATTGATATTACCTGAAAGGACAAAATCAAACATATAGCACTGGGATAAAGGAACTGAAGGTTAAGAGTAAAAGTCTAGGAAAGAATAACTAGATAATCTGAAGAAAAGCTATGATGTGTCATAGAGTCAAGAAAAAAACTCTTGTATATATTTTCAAAATACTTTTTATTTTTCATTGTTTTCTTAGACTTACCAAAAATTTGGTAAGATAGTACAGAGAATTCCCAGATAGCCCTCACCCAGTTTCAGTTTCTCTAATGTTATCATCTTACATTACCCTGCTATATTTATCAAGATTAAGAAATCAACACTACTGTTAAAAATACTCCAGATTCTATTCAGACTTCATCAGCTTTTCATTACTGATCTTTTTCTTTTCCAGGATCTGATCCAAGAAAGCACATTGCATTTGGCTCCCATGTCTCCTTAGTCTCATGTGGTCTGTGATTGTTTCTCAGGATTTTCTTATTTTCCATGATTTTTACAGTTTTGAGGAATACTCTAAAATACCCCAGGGATATTTTGTAGAATGTCCTTCAGCTTGAATTTGCTGTATGTTTTAGCTCATAATTAGATTGGGATTACGAATTTTTAGAAAGATTACATAGAACAAATCCACATGACTTATCACTGGTGACGTTAATGTTGATCACTTGGTGAAGAAGGCATTTGTCATTTTTCTCCCCTGTAAAGTTACTATGTTTCCCTTTCCATATTCCACTCTTTGGAAATGAGTCACTAATTTTAGTGAAGACTCACAAGGTAGGGGACTGAGTGCTACCTCCTTGAGTGGAGGGTATTTACCTGTATTATCTTGGATTCTTTTTTAAGGAAGGTTTGTCAAAGAGAAGAGAGGTTTAAAAATAAAGGTGTGATCATATTCTACTGTAAAATTTATGCAGATAAACAAAGGATTATATTGATTTTGGCAAAATAAAAGTCAGGGTGGTTTTAGGAGGAACAGCTTCAACTCAGTTGTGAGGATGCCAGTCAGATGATTGTAAAGAAGGGTGAATGAGTGAAAGGAATTAAGACAGCATATGGGAGCACATCTTTGAAGATGCTTAGCCTTAGAGTGGAGCTAGGAAAGGCAACTGCAGCCAAGGACTCATGTGAAAATTATATTATTCTTTTTGTACATTTTGTTCTAGGAACATAATTCTCACTTTCAATCCAGGGTTTTACTGAACTTAGTCATGTGAGAATACCAATTTCAAAATTTTCACACTAATTAAATTCAGTAAATTTAAATCACAAAGTTTATATATAAAAATCCAAAGTTGTTGTTATAGATTTTGTTACTTTTAAACCATTTGTATGAAAAAGATTTTTGTAAAATAAAAAGCAGATCCAGAAGAAAAAGATTTGGAATCAAATGTGTATCAAACATGCCTACAATTTCTCAGCTAGTATATGCTAAATCTAAGTAGATACCGAATCTAAGTAGATAATCTGACTCCTCTCTACATAACGCTACTCAGTGTGTAATGCGAATTTAATAAATGCTGTTTGAACAATTGCAGGAGGCCTTGCAACTGTTCCTGACAAACGGATGTTGACAGGAATATGTGCGCTTCAAATTTTCACAGTTACTATAGAGATCTTCATACTTGCAACCATTGGCTGGAATAAAAACAAAGAAACCAGTCACTTCATTATCATTTTCTTCCATAACAACAACACATATAATACATTCTATATGAACAGAGAGTAGGGAAGTGAGCAAACAAACTGGCATTGTTACACTAAGATGGCCATTTTATATCTTGAGGGACACACAAGGTCTCTTAGGTAAACACACAGATTCATTTTTAAATTCGAGCTTTTGGAAATGTTTCTAAGATGAACTGACATATTTTCCTCACTCAACGAGTGAGCAGAGTAAAATTAATTTAAATGGATTTCTCTAGAACTGCAATATCCAAAATGGTGGATACTTGTCATGTGGTTGTTTAAACTTAAATTAATCAAAATTAAATAAAATTAAAATTTCAGGTCTCTCCTCAACAACACCAGGTATATCACTTGCTCAGTAGCCATGTGTCTAAGGGCGACTTATTGGAAAGTGAGAATACTGAACATCTTCATCATTGTAGAAAGTCATTGAACACAGTTCTAGACTCTAGTGCCACCAGTCTTTCTCTCAGGTCTAAGTAATTATTATAGGAAGATGTAAATGTATAATGTAAAAGGTGGAGAGAATGTCATTATGATTATTGGACATTTCTACTTGAATGTCCTTCAGTGGCCACAAACTCAACAAATCTCAAACTAAATTCATCATCCTGTCTACAAGCTTGACATTTCTTTGTTATTTCCCAACAATTCTTCATTTGGTTCACCCAGTTTCAGAGAAATGGCACTCCCAACTATTAAACAATTCAAGCCAGGAGCCAGGAATCAACTGAAACTTGTTTCTATTTTTTTTTTTGTAATCAATGTTCAACAATACGAGGTAACAACAACTGACTATTCTACTTTCTTCCTATTTTTCATACCTATCTATTTTTTTCATTCATTTTGCACTAATGCAGTAAAGATACTCATTTGTTTTTGAGTGTGTGTTTTTCCAACAGTCTCCTAGCTGATTTTCATCCAATTGCTTCTTCCTACTACTGTCAGGAGCTCCTTAGAAAACACAGTTCAGATCTTATCATTCTTCTGTTTAAAATTTTTCAGTTGGCTGATCATTACTAATAAGATAAATTTCAAGCTTCTTAGAAAAAAGCATTTGGCAGTGCTGGAAATACTTGGATTTTCCTTCTTTAGTTGATTTATAGCTTTGGTATTATCAATATTCTGAATTATAGCTATACAATTCAGTCAGAAAAAAATGTTACAATTCAGTCAGGTGAATGCATTTGAAAGGTAAAATTCTCAACGAATAGGTCGACTGCATTGTCAGTAATAATTTTAGTAATACATCCTAGTTAAACAAACATATCAACTCTTTGTATTTTTATTTATAAAAGCATAAAATGAAATTGTATGAGATATATATTTATTTTACTTCTTTTTGCTAAAATATTTTTGAGGCTTCTGTGAGTTAATACTACATACAGATTTGATTTTGACTTTAAAAATGCATATAAAAATTATTAGCAAGCGGAAGTGCAAGTGATTATTATATTAAACTTGATGACTCTAACTACACTATGGCAAATATGAGGAAGTTAGTATGATAAATTCGTTAGCATATGAGAAATTGCAGTATTTGGAGTCCCTGTCTGGATTGAGCCATATTCTATGGTCTCATACTCTTAGATGTATATTTGTTTTTCTTTTTTAAAATATGCTGTATTTTGTATAATGATATAAAGTTTTATGAGGAGAAACTTCATATTTAATTATAATATGTCATTTCACAGACACATTTTCATATATGGCAATATATAAAATGGATGGTAAATGTTTCATCAGGTTACATATGATAACAGGTCAAATTTTACATTGCAAATAATACATAGATACTGAACAGTGTAAAATGTTCACTTAAAAACATTCCGTAAGGCTGGGTGTGATGGCTCACACCTGTAATCCCAGTACTTTGGGTGGCTGAGGTGGGCAGATCGCTTGATGGCCAGAAGTTCGAGACCAGTGTGGCCAACATGGCAAAATCCTGTCTCTACAAAAAGTACAAAATTAGCCAGGTGTGCTGGCACGTGCCTGTAGTCCCACCTACTCAGGAGGCTGAGGCATTAGAATAACTTGATCCCTGCAAGCGGAGGTTGCAGTGAGTTGAGATGGCTCAACTGCACTCCAGCCTGGGTGACAGAGCCAGACAGATTTTTTTTTTTTTTGTCCTTTGCATGAAAGCATTGCTTAAGTTGGTTGTCTTCAGAGTTCCCAATTCTTAGAAGAAATGTCAGATCATTTTATTTTATTATCAAGTTAATCACTTCAAACTTACTGCATAGTCCATCGTCACAGTTATTTGGGCAACTGGCACAAGGTGCTCCTTGTTCATAAGGGACATATAGTCTGTTAACCCAATTACCACTGAAATTTGAAATAAAAAATGTCAAATATTTTTCATTTTTCTGTTTAGTTTATGTTCCAAGGTTAGTATCAGTCACCAAATATACATGGGTATTTATTAAATGTTTTTAATTATGTCAAATAATTAAAAATATAATATTCTCAGAGGATATTCAGACAATAATGCAAATTAAGAGAATAATTCACACATTCATTCACTTTCCTGACCATGGTCTCGCAACCTGAGAAACTGAAACAGGATAATTAAAGTCTAAAGGTTTTAGAGCGTATTTCGATATGGCAACACACTTCATCTCCCAATAGACTTGGTCAAATTGCTAAGATGATGTACCACAAGGTTCTGGCAAGGGTTAAAACATATCCCCTAGGGAGATAAGAAAAGTTCCTGAAGCACAGAAGGTTGCAATATGAAAAATAACATTTAATGTTAAATGTAGCTTATAATTAAAAATAAAAAATACCATAATTTCTATAATATGAAGAAGGGTAAGTACAATTTCAGCATAAATTTTGGCTTTTAGGTGGGGTGGTGATTTTCACATGGTTTTTGCTGTATGTTTGTGAAAGGGTATTGTGCTTGGGAAGGTTTGGGAATGTCTAAAGGTGGTGTGTATGAGATGTTTATGTTTGCCAAGAATGGGAATGTTAGGGGAAAAAAAGATTTAATTAATATTAATCTCCTCTGTGTGTTCATCTTACAGTGACTAGCCTGTACCTCAATGATGATTATTTTCCTATCGGTAATTATCATCTGAAAGTACAAGAAAGCCAAAGTCTTAATTGCACTAAGTAGGTTAACAGTCCAAGTCAATGTAGCTGAATCTCAGCCTTCCTTCACAGAATATAACTGTAGGTGTGTGAGCACTTTAAAAAATGTGAAATAGACATCAAAGTGTTCTGGAAGTTCTCTTTTTCCTGCTTTCTCTCATTACTACTTCCAACTCTCACTCAGATGCAGACTCAAGATGCTCTCCTCTCATGACCAGGCATTTGGGGGCAGTCTCCCAGGGTCTTTCAATTTTCTACATTAACAATGATAATTCTTTGCTGAAAAATGACCTTACAGGTCATATTTCTCAAACTGGAATCCTACATCACCTGGGATATCTACAGCCTCAAAATAAGTCATGCAGAAAGCTGAGTTTGGGGAAAGCCCCTCCCACTAGTGGTGAACAATTTCAAATATTAAAAGGAAATTAAAGCTAATAGATATGTTGTGAATATATCTTCAATATATCCACAGATTTTTTCTGTGTGAGTAAGTGAAATATATTGCTTGAGAAAAAAAGTGGACTTTCTTCAGGAAACCCAAGATAATTAAGAAATTATGATCTTAACGGTTCCATGAAATGTTTTTGTGGTAAATTCCAAGAAGCAAAAATTTAAGATATTATCTTTTCTTGGCTATTTGAAACATATTGGGGATCTCTTGAAAAGTCTTTGAGGTCCAAGATTTAATCATTTCTTAATGTATAATGTGAAATTTTCTGATAAACATGAGTAAGAGCATTTGAGCAGAAAGGACTGATATTACTAAAATGGGTCTTTACTCATTTGTTTGTCACCTTACTTTATCCCTGGACTAATTGTCAAGCTTTCAGTTTCTCGTATGTAAACTTAGCATGAACTGATAAAATTATATTTAGACAACTACACACTACCTGTACTCATGAAGTAACCATGAGCATAGGAAAAGGCAATTGAGCGAGGAGACAAATTATTTTAGGCATGAGGAAAGACAGCTGCCTGTTCAATAACACTTGGAACTAGAACTGAAAACTTTATCTTTCTGCGAAGTAGATTGAATGTGTCTCAACTTTAGAAAACATTTCTAAAGATTAATCTCCTTCACGTTTACTGAAATATGCTTTTTGGTTTGTTTTTATATTAAATATTAAATCGTATTTAGCATTATTGACAATAAACTCTAAAATATATACTTACGTAGGACAATATTGGCAAACATAGTAGTATTTGAGAACTGCTTGATTGGGACAGTAGGCAATTCCACATCCAACGAGGTAGGAAGAGTACCAAACAACCTATAAACCCATAAGTGAACATACGAGAGCACATTAGAGAAGAAGAAAATACCGAAAAGCAAATAGTAGGAAATACAAAATGGAGAAGAATGTTACTGACATATTTTGTCTATATCTTATGGCTATATTTAGTTAAATTATTGAATCAAACTAAAAGACTTTTAAAATATTACATTTCCATGTACATTCCTTTTTGAGACTGTTAGACAAAGATTATGTTTCCCTACCATGATCCTGCAGACTATTGAAAAATGACAGCTCACAGCTGAAATACTCACCAAATGCCAGACTATTCTATATTCACTTGAAAATTTCCCCCAAATTCAACTTGGAATCAGTCAAAATTTGAAGAATCCTTTTTTTAGGGCACTTGTAAAGGAGGTGGTTTTTCATTTCCTCTCTTTACCTGTGTATAATGTCCAACCACTGCATTGGGAGTCTTTGGCCCTACACCAAAGTCAAAATCCTTGTATTCATCAAACCAGCTTTGGATTGCTTGTGACCATGAATTGGGGGCACTTGACATGTAGAGATTCTCACCACATTTTAGACCTAAGAAGGAACAGACCACTCATGAGGAAAGCAATAAAGCATGCAATGGCAAAATACACACCCCCCCACCCACCCCCCACACACAGCAGAATTTTTTTAAATACTGTCCCCAATGCCCATCATTAATGAATATCAACTAATACATAAGGAGGGTGCCTCAGATCCTTATCAGCTATAAGCTGAACAGAAGCCAGATTTGCCCAATACTTGAGGTTGGTCTCAACATGCAAAACTTTGAGTAGATGGAGAACCCTTTTTTCTTTAATATCTGCTCTCCCTGGATTCATTTATTTACACATTGAATTCTTCACATGGGTGTGCCTTATGAGCTTTCAGCTTTGTAATGTGAGCTTGCTGAAGGCAGACATCAATTTAGTAATTTCTCTCCTGCTCTAGTCCGTATTCACCAGAGATTTTCATATATAGGAATCTGAATAAGTGGTTAGAATTATTATTTTGTGTGAATTTTTTTTAAAAAGTCTTATGCTCAGTCTTTAAGAGCCCAAACATGAAGAAAATGACACCATAAAAGACAATATTTTCACAGGTTACAGGCCTCCTCTTAGCAAATCAGAACACCACAGGCCACACTTTGCTCAAAAAATAAGGAAAAAAGTGCCTTGCAGCCCAGAAATACTTCAGTGCTTTTTCAAGCCCTGAAATTAATATTTATATTTGGATGGCTTAACATGGGAAGTCTACATGGGATGCACTACATGGGATGTAGTTTAAAGAGAGTATAAACTACCTTTGTATAGTTCCTTTAAGAGGGAAAGAAAGAAGCTAAGATTTTAACAATAGATTGAGATTTTCAAGACCATTTCTTTCAGTCTTCTGGTGACCATAGTTACCTCCTTTCATAAATTTATTATAGTTTTAATATCAAAAATATAGATAACAATGGCAGTCCTATTTTCAAAACAAGCCAGTTATTTACCACTTGTAAATTTGGCTTGCCTTTACCTATGTTGTTTTTGATAATTCAATAAGTATTTTATCTGATAGCTTATCCATATGATATTTTATCTAGTTGTTTTTATATTTATTGATGCATAGGTTATGTCTTGCAGGTCATTTTTATTTAGTCTAATATAGTATGCATTGTAAACATCCAGCAAATACGAAAGACATGGCTTACCACCATCAAAAATTCAAAAGAAAATAGTAAAAGCTAATACTGGTGTTAAATATCTTTTTTTGTAAAATTCAGGAACAGTTTGACAAAATTTAAAATATTTTATAAAAACAAAATTAAGTAGGTTTCAAAACACAAATATGCTCTATATTATCACTAAAAAGGGTACTGATTTAGAAGCCAGAAATTCTAATTCCAGATTTCCTATATATGACATTAATTACCAATCATCATTTTCTTCCAGACTTGGTTTTCTAATCTCTGTAATTGTGAAAGAGATGATCTGTAACCTGCTTTACTCATGAGCTGATTGAGAGGTACAAATGTGATACTGCCTGAGACAGTTTTTGTAAAATTTACGTAAAACCATAAGCTCAGATGGTGCTTCTCAGAGTTATCTCTACATATAGAGATATTCTATCTTGAAAAAGGTAGCATTAGAAGCAATATTTATTTACAAACTTTTCTTAATGCAACATTATAACATGGTTTCTTATTATTTTACTTGTTGATTTATTCAACAAATATTTCCTAATTTACATACTAGTCTTTCGATCCCTTGGGTTACTGTGTCTGTAATTGCACTGGTTTGCCCACTTTTGGGCATTTGCTGCAGCCTCTTTGTTCCATTCCTGAAACAAGGACAGAAAAAAGATATCCACTTAATATCTCAAACCTCACAGGAGCATAAGCCTTATAATCAGGTTATAGGTTGATTTACATCATCATAAAATTTCTGTGCAAGCATCTTCTGATTTGTATAGTAATCAAATACATATTTTTTTGAGGTGCCTTTTTCTGTTCCACAAAGAAATATAGGTAATATGCCTACCCTAAATAATCAAAAAAAAATCTAGGTTTATAGCCTAATTATTTATGACAGGACAACAGAAACATAAAGATTTTTAGTAGTGATCCTACTCTAAATATTGATAAACATGTGGAGGTGTTGAGATTGCTTTTGCTGACAATGAAGTAATTAGCTGGCTTACTTCACTTTCAGTTATTTTTTCCCCCCACCCCTTCACTGAATATGTTTGGGAGACATGTGGCCTTTGGTACAAGGCCCAGAAAAGTAGATTGTTATTTACCCTAAATGGCATTTATCTTAAACGAAAAAGGTCTTTCTGATCTTAGATTAGGACAGATAAGATAAGGAGCAGAAAAGCATAATGGCTTTTCACTGTATGTCCAAAGATTTGGTTTTGATTCTGCTTCCATAATTTAAATAGCCCTATGAATTTGACATTATGCAACCATTATAAAGAGAGGTTAAGAAATTCAACTCTGCCCATTATACAGCTCAAATGAAATAACAAAATAGAGACAGAACTTTGTAAACCTTGAAGTTATTAAGAGATTTTCGTTGCCAGCCGCCTGCTCCTTCCACAGCTTGTTCACACCCCTCTCCTTTGCAATATACCACCTCTTACCATCTTTAGCATGTTGCTGGCAGGTGGAGAGACTGCTCTCCTCAGTTCATTGTGTTTATTTACAATCTCCCTTTGCACTTGTGTTTGGTTGGTTAACAAAGCAGTAAAAGCGGGATCCTAAGGGAAAATAAAATTACAATTATTTTTTAACATTGTTGGAAATTGCGCATAGTAGTAACTATGTTAGCTTGAGGGAACAAGGACCATTTTAAAAAAGTGTTTGAGCCAATACTAGGTAAACACTGTCAATGACAGCCAAAGCTATGACTTTTTAATGGAAAAGTATTATATGAAAGTTTTCAGATTGGGGATATAATTCATGGCATGACAAACTAAAATCTCCTCTGAGGCCACAAACACCAATTTCTGGGTTAAGAGAGGTCTTAATGTGATTTTTCTAGATATATGAGTGACAACATCTTATAGTGACAAGGGTACATGATAGGAATTATTAAGACATTCACACTCAGGCTGCAGCAAAGAAGTGGTAAGGATTGGGCTGTATGATTTACCCTAAGACTTTAGGGGGAATTTCTGCCTGAAATGGTGTCTGGTATTTAGAAAAAATGCTTAGGCTCAGTCTAAGTGCATGTGTAACATGCAATACTCTAGTAAAAGAGTTTTATGTATTAGGTAGCAAATTTTATGGGATCACTCAAAAGATAGTTTTACCACATTAAAAAAAGTCTCCAAGGCAATTTGTGGGGTGGAGCAAAGTCATTTAATTAATGAACTTCAATACCCTCATGTGGCTAGGGGCTACCATATCGATCACCACAGCTTTAAACATAATTATGTTAACTATCTTGAGCTACTAATGAGTACTTTATGATGTACCAGACACTCTAGTCCTTTTCACTTTTGAAGATTGATCTAGTAGCTTGCTAGCCCTCATGGTTGCCTGAATTTTTCTGAAGATTTTTGACTTTAACCATACCTTATCTTCATTTGCTGGGAAGGATGGAAGCAGCCCAGCAACCAGGAACAACAGCACTGGGAATAATGTCATTGCTGGGAAAACAAAACCGGTGGAACAGGGATCTGCATTAAAATGATTAGTACATGAATTGCTGAGTAACATGAGGGTGGGAGAAATGTAATGACTTCCATTATCCCAAATTCATTACTAATGTAGCAGAAGACTTGTCACATGGAGTGAGCAGAATGACAGTGGATTCAGCTTTCGAAGTATGCCTCCAACTGGGACTATAAAGAACAAACCCAAATTCCCTACTGAAGCCCTTGAAGCATGCCTGTAAATGCTAAGGACTTTCTACCTCCTTCTTCTGCAGGTCTGCAGTCTTCTCTGTGTAACTGCTCTCTTTAGGTACTAGGAGTGGATTCTTCACAGTGACAATTCAGTAGCTTCCAACTGTGATTATTACAGGGATACTACTGCATTAGCCTTTGCTGATTTCCTTAAGTGCTGTCTACACTTTTATAAATATACTCCTATTAACATGTCTTCAAATTACAAGTTAGCCTGTGCCAGTTCTTTTCCATCAGGGATCTGGCTCATATACTTGCCATTCTTCGAACCCTAGAAAGTCCTCTAAGTGTATGCTTTTCATGCATACTTTTAAACTACTCTCTTCAACTTTACCTGTGCAGCTAGCATCCTAACTCCTTTCCTCTCAAAACTTTATCTTTAGTACCATGCCTCAAATTTAAAAAGGCAACATTTTTTCCTCTGGAATTTAAACCAAAAAGGTAGTAATTTGATTATCACTTTTAAGGGATTACTAACCCTATCTGTATTAATATCCTTAATATGTTCACATTCTTTGTCTCACTAATTCAACTTCTTGGAATCCTACTGAAATTATAAACTATATTGGAAAAGTTTTAAGCATAAAATTTTTATCATGTTATCATTTATAAGAGGTAAAACATTGTAAATTAATTACATGCTTAGTAACAGGGAGCTATAATGTCTAGGTAAATGAGAGTACATCCTCTTATGGCAGTATATTAGACATAAAAACCACTCTATATTTATGGTGGTTTTGTAACCTCAGAGAAAAAGCTTATGCTTCAATGTTAAGTTTAAAAACAAGAAAGCAGAACAAATAATACATGGTAGATCCTTAGCCTTCTGTTTTGGACCGAGTGTTAATAGAAGTAGTGACTCATCCTACAAAAGCTCTTCCTTCTTAGCTATTCACTGATTCCTCCTGAACCTCAGCTCTTGAGGGCTGGGAGTGGGTCTCCCTTAGACTATGAACTCAGCTAACAACAAATCCCCACAGAACTCCCAAAGGAAGAACTTTCCACCCCAGATTAGTCCCCAGCACTAAATTCAGCTTTCCTTTCTGCTAACCAGCACTCTCGCACCCCACCCACTGTGAATCTAAGTATTGGGATGCAGCCTGATACACAATTGCAAAACCCATTTTCATGCTATTAAAGTCAATGTCACAAACCATCCCATCCCAGCACTGCTGCACAATCACCCCACAAATATGGGACTTCGCTGGTATCCATTTGTATCACTTTTTCAAAGATATTTCCAATGTAAGAACAAGAAAATGACAGAAAGAGAGATATACTTTTTGATAACAATTGTGGTTTTACTTTGTCCAATGCATCAATAAATACACTTGAAGCCTGAAAAAAAAAAAAAAGGAATCCATGAAAAATGATAGTACTAGAATGCAGATCTGGAACTCCAGAACATTTCAAGCTACTAGTGTTACAGATCTTGAAACTCACTCAAAAATAACTTAATCTGGTCCCGCTTCCACCTCTAAATTAATATGTGGATGCTCTAACTCTTAGTGTGCTGTATTTAGGGGTGGGCCCTCTAGTGGGCCTCCTTCAGAATTTGAGAGCAAAAGAGGAAAAGCAGATCCTTATTTTCATTTGTAATTCAAAGACAATTAGGTATTCTTCTTTCCTTTAGGAGACATTTATCAAATTCTGTACACTCTATTCAGGATAACATGTTACAATATTGGTGCACATGATCAAGTGAACAAGACTTGGTTCTTGCCCTCAGAGTCCTGGTATATCATTGCGGGAGCTCGTCATTCAAGTACCCAGAGTGGGAGCTGGTTGAATTTTCTCATGTGTGCAAAACAGGAGAATAAGATTTTATTTCCTTTTACAGTGATCCATTCGAATGCTTTATGGAGAGAGATGGGGAAGAATCTAGCACAATTCAGGGCTCAGGGAGTAAACACTTCGAATGAGGTAAATATGATAAAGATATATCATCAGCAGTAAGACCAGTAATGGTGACAGAGGGTCGCTGTAATATTTCACTCCATCCTCACCTCTCCTCCCCAGGGACTACTGTAAATAGCAGGTGCAAGTGGAAAATGATTTGTTTGCAATTCCATTTAGTAGCGTCACATAGAAGGTACTAGAAAGAATTTTTTAAAAATTGCCTCTCCTGTCATTTACTTGCATGAAGCAATTTCTAAATGTATTAGTTATACAGTTTTTTTTCTGCTATTTCTTGGAGATCAACATTAGATTTCTCTTCATTTCCCTTGAAAGAGTTATTTTGCACTTTGTGTAAGTCACTGAGTCCCACCTTTTATATGGTTTTCTGTTCTATTCTGGTTTTCCTTTTTCAAAGAAATTAATAATTCATCTCAAGTGTGATTAGAGAAAAACCAAGTCCCCAGATTTCAAAGATTTATGATTTCAAATAGTGATGGTTTGCTACTAATTCCAGATCTACAGCAGAGCAAATTGTGTCTTTCTGAAGCATAAATATCTGTAATACAATTAAACTGTAACATACTGTGCCTTCTTCACACTGATGTTAGGACCACTGGTATGTTTGAAACACTCCCTTGGAAAAGGGAGTGTTATATATTGTCTCAAATGACCTGATATCACTGCATATTGACTGATAACATATATCTACAAAAATTCTATAGGCATATCTCGTCTTAGCAGCCCATTTTGTAGAAATCAGGATTTGCAAATTGGGAAGTAGGACAAATTTGCTTGGTTGATAAGAGAAGAATTAATCAAAAGGTTCATTTATAAAGCAAACCTTTGGCTTCTATTCCAGGCAGAATATCAAAGTAGGCAAGTTTCTTACTGTCACCCCAAAATTAACTCTGAAAGAATTATAGAAGCAAGAGGGAAACAGGGATTCCAAGAAAATACTGAAAAGATAGTGAGAAAATCTGAGGAGAATAAAGTCTTTCATGACTTCTAGAATGTGTATATGGGTGTGTGTGTGTGTGTGTGTGCGCGCGCGCGCGCGTTGTGTATAATGAATGTGAAGGGGAGGAGAGTGCTGCATCCAACAGCAGTGGTTGGTCTAAAGTAATGCCTGTTAGTTCCCACTCTTGCCTCAAAACAGTCATTGATTCCTCTTTATTTGCAAAATTCTGCAACAACAGAAAAGCGCTTGCTCTAGTGCGATGTGTCAGCAAAGTAGTATCACGGAGCTGTAAGAACCATCCTATGCGGGTCCCGGGCGCGGTGGCTCACGCCTGTAATCCCAGGACTTTGGGAGGCCGAGTGGGGCGGATCACGAGGTCAGGAGATCGAGACCATCCTGGCCAACACGGTGAAACCCCATCTCTACTAAAAATGCAAAAAAATTATCCAGGAGTATCTCTACTAAAAATACAAAAAAATTATCCAGGAGTGGTGGCAGGCGCCTGCAGTCCCAGCTACTCAGGGGGCTGAGGCAGAAGAATGGTGTGAACCCGGGAGGCAGAGCTTGCAGTGAGCCGAGATCGCGCCACCGCACTCCAGCCTGGGGGATTTAGCGAGACTCCGCCTCAAAAAACGAAAACGAAAAAATAAAAAAAAGAGGAACCATCCTGTGTGAAGGACTGATGATAATAAGGTCATGCGTGATAGCACTCTCCAGTGCTCTTATAGTCACTTATAGTCACACCTTCTTACTCCCTACTGTTGTATGATTCAAATTAGCTTGGCTGCGTCCTCCCAATGCTGTTTCATTCCTGAAATGTAATCTGAGGAGTGGATATAATTCCTTGATTGACTCATAAAAGACATAAGAATAATAGTAAATAATACATAAGGCCACTTCATAAATGAATTGCAAGAATCCTAACAAAATATTAACTCACCAATTTCAAAAATATGTTAAAAATATCATGACCAAGTAAAGTTATATGAGGACTGCAAGAATAATTCAAAATTAGAAAATTCATTGGTAAAATTCATCACGTTAACAGATTAAAGCAAAGTAATATGACAAAAATACGTCATTAAATTTAATCCCTATATGTAGTTTTTTTTTTTTATTTTAAAAGAAAAAATAGAAGAGATCATTAATTTGGTAGGAAGCATATACTGCAAATCTATACCCAATATAATGGTTATTGGAGAAACTCTAGGTGCATTTCATTTAATATTAGGAACAAGAAAAGAATGACTAATACTTTTATTTAACAAAGTACTGGAGAGACCCTAATCAAAGCTGTAAGAAAAGAAAATACATACATATACATGTATATGCATATAATATATACAAGTAACATAACGAATACAATATATAATATATATTTATTACACATAATATATAATGTATATTATATATTTCTATATATAATATATAATGTATATAATATATAATATATATTTATATTTATATAAATATATTATATGTTTATATTTATAAATAAATATTTTATTTATTTAAATAATTATATAATATATATTTATTACACATAATATATAAATATTAATATATAAATATTTTTATATATTAATTTTTAAATAATTAATTTATATATTAATTTTTAAATAATTAATTTATATATTTATTTATATGTAATATTTGTAACCTTTGTAAGGGAAGAGATAAAATTGTTATTGTTTTCAAATGATACGATCATCTATCTGGAGAACACACCAAAATAAACAATTTTGCTAGAGGCACTATCAACTTACAAAAATGCCATTTCTATTACTGGAAATACTCAACTAGAATATAAGATTTAAGAAACACTCATAACAGTTAAAAAAATTATACAGTATCTGGGAAACAATAAAAAAATTAAAAATTCTTTTTGGAGAAAATTTTAAAACTTTAATAAAGAACATAGTAGAAGTTCTGAATAAATTGAGAGTTTTGTAATGCTTTTAAATGGTACATGTTAAGGTTAAGATATCAATCCTAAACTAACCTAACTGTTTATTTTAATTCCAATACAAATTTTAAGTGGCTTATGAATAACTAAGTAAACCTTTAAAAGAAGAATTGGCTGGGCGCAGTGGCTCACGCCTGTAATCCTAGCACATTGGGAGGCCGAGGCGGGTGAGTTGCCTGAGCTCAGGAGTTCGAGACCACCCTGTGCAATATGGTGAAACCCCGTCTCTACTAAAAATACAAAAGTTAGCCGGGCATGGTGGTGGTGCATGCCTGTAATCCCAGTTACTGGGGAGGCTGAGGCACGAGAATCGCTTGAAACTGGGAGGTGGAGGTTACAGCGAGCCAAGATTGTGCCACTGCACTCCAGCCTGGGAGACAGAGTGAGACTCCATCTCAAATAAATAAGTAAACAAATAAAATAAAGAAGAATTAATTGGATTATCTTTTCATATTAGTTATTAAGATAGACTTCAAACCTTTGTTGACAAAATTTAATATTACTGTAGGAACAGATAAATCAATCGATGGAGGTAAATACAAAATTTAAGAGACAGACCAAACATCACAGCATTAAAAAACAAAGGAGGGAGAACAGATTATAGAAATATTTTAAAGGATCATGTGGATTAGAAAAGATGTCAAAAGCATTAATACAAGGGAGTATAATGCGTGCACTATAGGTATAAACACATTTATATACTAGTCACAGCACAGAAAAGTATTTGATGCAATATTTTCTTAAAATTTAATAGTTAATCTTTATTCTGATCACTTTCTTTCATCTTATTATGTATCTGTGATACAGAAAGCAGCCTATGCCAATATGCAAAGTTTGCAAAACTGCTATATTTCATCAAGTAAGAAATTTGTAAAGATATCCAAATAAGAATAGCTGTCTTGCATTTCTTGAGAAGCACTTTTTTTTTCAAGGACGAATTCCCTTCCTTTTACTTGAATTCAATAAGTAACATAACTGAAATTCATAGCAATATCAGATTTACATTACTTGAAAATTCTGATGCTCTTCCTTCCAATTCATCCCTGTCTCTTACAAATCAGAAAGCCCAATTTACCTTACAACTCATCAATTAGGGTAACTCCCACGCTTGAAACTTGTCATCAATTTAATTACTTTTGATCCGCTTTCAGAAGTCTTAGTCATACAGGCAGACACATTCTAGATTTGGTTTTAACTAGCAAAAGAGGCAACACCGGATCTTCTTTGGCTATTGTAAATACTCCCAGAGTTTCCTGGATAGCATTTAGCCACAGGGAAGAAAAGCATTTTACTTTAAAATCTTCTGTCTAGTGGTAAGTAACCCCTTTCATGTTGTCATTAGGTAGTTCTGTGGTCTCCTAATATCTGATTCTTCATAATCACTTCTAATGTGCTACAGAATATAAAACTGTATGTGGAAATTGCTTCCTTAGATGAAATATGCACGATAGATATTATATTTAAATTACCTACATAAACGTGACTGAGTAGATTGACTTTTGACTGGAAAACATTTATAAGTCTTTTTTTTTTTGTACTCTGAGTGCATTTCATGAGGTAAACTGTATTTTATGTTGATGGTCTTTAATAAAATACTTTTTGATCTCGAGATCAGTGCTATAATTTTGTTTTAACCAATTTAAAACTTTTGCTATGGCTTCTCATATAGCTGTATGTTTTAATATTAGTAAAAGTGACTGATGTAAAAGTATGCACACACGTATATTCATAGTTTTTCATTTTTCTATTAAAAATAGTTCTAGTACAATTGTTTCCAAAAGTCATAGACATGGGAATTAATTATATTACTTTAGAATGAAAGGTAAAAATTTATTTAAAAATCAAACTGGATAAAAGTGCTTTTGGAATAATAAAGCTGTCTATATATTAGCTTCTCAGCTTAAAATGAATATGTTAAGATGATTACTCTCATTAAAAGTTATCAATAAACTTTGGAAAATCGTAGATAAAATATACTGAATATATCACTTTATCATTGAGAAGGCATAAATGTGTTGTTCACCTTGAAATAAAGGAGTTATCACTTACCAGTGGTTTCCAGAGCAGGATGAAGTATTTATTTCATCTGCTGATAGAAGGAAGGTGGAGAGAGAGAAGATTAGAGCCATATATATGAAACACCTATTTCCTGTTTTGGCAAATTCTGGTTGTGCAAGTAGCTCTAGATCAACAAGGCCTGAAACAGGATTTGTCATACCAATAGTCTCAGATTTCATTGCTGATTTTCTAATCATGATTTTGAAATTATTTGGTGATTCCTCAAATGCCTTTTAAAAGTAAATTGCTATACCAAGTTTTGTAATTGTGCATTTATTCTTTGAAGCTCATATATTATAATTTATCCATATTTTTGCTAGTCAATAGTTTGAAAATTCTTAGCCAAATTATTATCATCACAACATTAGAGTTTTTAGAATTACTTCTGTTGGATTGAAATTAAGCTCATAATTTTCATGAACTCTAGAGAACACAATGTTTTTTACAGCTATCTAAAATGCTTATTAATAATCTATTGGACATCACTCTTTTGGATAATAATTTTATCTTTAATGTTTGTAAATACAAGGCCACAGTGACTTTCAGAACTCGATGGCCAAACACACCATAACTCATTGGTATTTCCATGTTCAAAGATGTGCTGTATTTACTTTTACTTTCTGGTTGTATAAAATTAAACATAATATTGGTCTCCATGTTAAATTATCATTATTTGATTCTGTTCATCTATGGAAAATTTCAATCATTCCAGGCTTGTTTCCATAGCACAATAATGAAGTGGGGGGGGACTAACAATTTCAGATTTCCTCTACCTCTAAAATACAATAATCTTAAATACTGAGTTTATCTAAATAAAGAAGTATAAATTAATAAATCACAAGTAGCATATACATAGCACACAGACATTTCTGCATGCTCATGTTGGCATATAGATTGCACCATGTGGTGCACAATTCAAAAGTTTCTGTTCATTTTCATTTTTATGTTTCGATTTATTGATTTATGTAACAAAATATATAATCACAAATCAATGTCTACTCAACAGGCACATTTTAAAATTATGGTTAATTTTAAGTTCAAGAATTAGATACTTCTAAATGTCTGTTTTAAGAGAGTTAAGAACTCAGAAAATCAGGTTGGATTTTACCATTAAAAAAAGGTTAACCATTTGCTGCCATGTCTCCAATTAACTCCTAGAATCTATTTACTTTATGAACATGTGAAGTGGAAGCTCTCAATAAACCAAATCAGCTATGTGGAAAAAAATCACCTTGGAACTACCTTCTACACAATCCTCTTTCTGTGGCAAAATGTATTTTGTGGGCAAGACCAGACTCAGAAGCATCCACAGCCCATTCTCTTCTCCACTTACTGGTGTAGAATGTTGTTAAAAGCTTCATATTTCTGTTCTAATGGAAATGGGCTAAATTTCTGTAACTATGTGTATTGGGAAATTTCTATATTTTATTTTATATCATATTTTATTTGATTTGAGGCAGGATCTCACTCTGTCATCCAGGCTAGAGTGCAGTGGTTAGATCAGAACTCACTGTAGCCTTGAATTTCTGGGCTCAAGGGACTTCCCAAGGAGCTGAGATCATGGTGTGCACTACTATACGCAGCTAAATTTTTAATTTTTTTTGTAGAGACAGAGTCTTGCTATGTTGCCCAGGCTAGTTTCAAACTTCTGGCCTCAAGCAATCCACCTGTCTTGGCCTCCCAAAGTTCTGGAATTATAGGCATGAGCCACTGTACCCACTTTATTAGGAAATTATTATTCTGATTGTAAATTTTCATATTTATCTGTAAATGGGAATAATCTTATTTTTATTTAATTGTGATACATAATATATGTAAGCTGCCTGCCATGTAGTAAGAATTTCCAGTGTTAATTCTCTCCCACTTTGTGTACTTTTCTTCTGTATCTAGACAAATCTACCCCTAATATTTGTAAGTTGTGGGATTGCACTTGAGTTTTATGACATGGTTTGACTTACTAAGCTATAGGCAGTTCTGTGAGAAATTGCCATAAGTAGACACAAAACAGCATAAAAAGGAAAAATATTTTTGCCTCATTATTCAAACTTGATAGTTTTTCTCTAACTTTTTACTGAGTTACGACTAAATGACCACTAGATGTAGAAGGCATTTTGCTTGTCAAATGTTGGTACATTTATTATAAAGCTAAATAAGTACATATGGTCTATTTGGGTCACAAAATACCATACACACACGTTGGACTGACAGACTAACTTCAATCTGACCTTAAGGGTCCAAAATGGCTGTTTCTAGTCACATTTATTCTCTCATTTTCCATGATTAGTTTGTCTTTTCTGTATTTACATGTCCCCAAGGTCATTGTTGGTCCTTCATGACCCATGTCTCCCAATTTTAGCAGTGAGTGTCTTCCAGCTCTTATTTGGATATCCAAGTTCCATCTTAAAAGAGCAAATGGTTTGTCCTGTATATACATTTTAATCTATTCCCACTACTCTATGGAAACTTATCAATGAGTCTCTTAGTAACTGTTGCTATTAATCATTACATTTTGTTTTAGGAATGCTCCTTTTCTTACTCTTTAAAATTATTCTTCTATTTCTACCTTTTGACTAGTACAATGTAACCAGATTGGCTATAACATGAATAAATAAAGCATAGCTTCCATCTCTTCCTAGCCAGCCCTTCTCTCATCTTAGATACAACAACATCTGGATGCTGCCTTCCTGGGATTTCTATGCTGACCACCCGAAACTGATTAGTTACTACAAGAGCAACTAGGATCGCTGCCTTACAGCTGAACTCCAGATCCAGCTTTTTATGACTTTTACTTCCCCATTATTACCAACTACCTATAGTTTACTGATTACAGTCTTTGGAAATTGCCAGGTCTGAGAAATCCTGTCTGAGCTTCAGTTTTACCTTCTCTGAAATGTGAATTTTCATATCATAGGTTGGTTTTAGTGACTGAAAAGCATAATTTGTGTATAAAATGTACTGAATACATAAGTAAACTATTAGTGCGACGCTTGGCATGTGACACTCAATAAATTGAATTATTAACATTTTTATTATTATCCCTTCCAAAGCCTGGTATTTTCTGAGTACATAAAATGCCTCCACGAATGCATTTTGTTTGATTGAACTGCCAATTCAGGAGTCTTTATAAGAAGTCTTTCTTGTTTTATGCATTTTAGGAAACAACCATAGTTTAACCAGAAATTCAAGTGTTTAAGGTGCAGTTCTATCAAAGCCTGCCAGGATGACTTTAAAAAAATAATTGAGCATCTCTCATTTTCTGTATCCTCACCAATAAATTAAGGAGAACAGACTCAGGTGCATTTTAGAATTAGAATTAATTTTACTATTCTCTCATTAATAAATAGTAGGTTTATAAATCAGTTGCTGTTTTGTTGAATTATCCTTTAACATAATGGCTTAATTTAGTGACTTATTAATTTCCAAGAAAGGTATAGTCTGTGTGTCAATTTATCTGCATTGTTCTCTTGCTTCCTCAGTCCCTTTGGTTCATATCCTGATTCCTTTTTGTCAGTCATATGCCTAATTATATGACTGAAATATCAGAATTGTAAATTATTTATGTGTTTACCATTCAGTGTATTATCTATTACACACACCCAAACACACATGCACACACCCATATAAGATCACACGATCTTAGGTCAGGTTTCCAAGAAACACGCTGAGACACAAATTACATTGCCTCTGATTTATTGAGGAAGTACATTGCAGCAGAAAGGAAGACAGTGAAGCAGAACAGGGAAGGACAAAGAGCTAAGGAAGAATGTGTTCTCAGGTAAAATCTAGTCTTCCCTGATTAACAGAGGCAGTGCTCCAGACAGCCTTTTTAAACTATGATCAGTCAGTCGTTAGTAGCAGTGGGGAGATGACAAGGTGGTTCTCATCTGCCAAAGGCAATTCTCTTGAGAGGGGGCAGATGTGGGCACAGTAACTAATTCTCACAGCATCTGGGGGACAGAGGCATTTCCTCTGGGATGAGATTTCTGTGCAATACCTAATACCATATGTGTGCATCTACCATAATATGGGATATTTGCATTATTACAATAGTTGCATATTATAAAGATGATGTAAAAAATAGTGAGGGCGCTTATCTTCTACATGATTCAACTATCTCATCTGAAAAATGAAGGGACAGACAAAATAACTTAAAAAGTTGTTCCATATTTAAAATTATGTATGTATCTGTTTAAGGAAAAGAGAAAACAAGGCTCTGTCTTGCTTCTCTCACTAATTGGATGTATTTGTTTGCTAAGTCCTTGACTCTTGCTAGTCTTGGGTTTAATCCAATTCTGTTTTCTTGCCTGTAAAATAGAGGCAAGAATAATACCTAGTGTTGTGAGGATCAAAATACTTGTGTGTAGAAAACATTTTTTAACTGTACTAACCTGAGTGCTAAGATAACTGAAAAATTCTGTCCCTGAGTTGCTGAAGCAATAAGACTAGCATGTGAAAAAAACCTGTAGAACAACATATGGATCCACATGATTGGTGATAATATCTGTACTGGCCATCGTAATGGCTGTAAGAATTCAAGTAGAGGAATACACTTTGTGGGTAAATAAAAGATGTATATATACCAAAAATTGGAGATGAGTTGGTATTAATTTGAACAAACTTTGGGCTCTAATGAAGTTAACAAATCCAACTTTGATTTTTTTCAAATGCACTTATTTATTTTTAAAATTGACATACAAAATCATATGTATTTATTAGGAATAACATGTTTTGTAGTACAGTACTTCCTCATATAACATCATAAATAGGTCCTGGAAAATGATATACAAAAACAGCATTTTTTTCTCCTTTATATTATAATGAAATGATGTTGAACAAAACAAGGTTATTAAAAGATGTGCTGTATGTTGTTTCACTTAAAGTCTTGGTTTCCAAAAATGTATTGACTGTGTTAAATGAGGGCTTACTGTATAAATACATTGTGGAATGGTTAAATCTAGATAAGTGACAAATGTATTACTTTTCTTGGTTTTTATTTTTGTGGTGAGAACACTTACCATCCACTCTTCAAGCATTTTTTCAAGAATATAATATATTGCCATTAACTATAATTGCTATGCTGTAAAATAGATCTCTTGAACTTACTCCTCCAAACTGTAAATGTGTGTTCTTTAACCAACATCTCAACACGCCTTCTTACGTACCACCCATAAGCTCTAGTGCCCACCATTCTACTGTTTTCTTGACTTGAAGTTTTTTAGATTCCACATATGAGTTAGATCATACAGCATTTGTCCTTTTGTGCCTAGCTTATTTCACTTAACATAATGTCCTCCAGATTCACTCATGTTGTCACAAATGGCAGGATTTTCTTATTTTTATGACCAAATAGTATTCCATTGTGTGTGTGTGTGTGTGTATATGTGTGTGTGTGATACATATATCACATATAAAATATGATATATATATCACATAAAAAAGTTATAGATATATATATCTCCCATTTTCTTTATCCATATCCATAAGGTTGCTTCCTTATCATGGCTATTGTGAATAGTGCTTCAATAAACATGGGAGTGCAGATATCTCTTCAACATACTAATTTCACTTCCTTTGGATATAGATCCAATAGTGGCATTATCAGATAATAGGGTAGTTCTATTTTTAATTTTTATAGGAATCTCTATAATGTTTTTCATAATAGCTGTACTAATTTAAATTCCTACCAACCAACCCAACTTGGTTGGTAGTAATAGATTCCTAGAGAGGAGTCTATTATTTACAGAAAGGTCCCTCTTTGTTTTCAGTTTCCTTACAGTTATACTTGGAAGACAGATGGTCTCTGGTACATGGAGGTTTATATTAGATATTTGCTAATGATAAGTCAGTTAAGATGAAAAAATGTAGCCGGGCGCGGTGGCTCAAGCCTGTAATCCCAGCACTTTGGGAGGCCGAGACGGGTGGATCACGAGGTCAGGAGATCGAGACCATCCTGGCTAACGGTGAAACCCCGTCTCTACTAAAAAAATACAAAAAACTAGCCGGGCGAGGTGGCGGGCGCCTGTAGTCCCAGCTACTCGGGAGGCTGAGGCAGGAGAATGGCGTAAACCCGGAGGCGGAGCTTGCAGTGAGCTGAGATCCGGCCACTGCACTCCAGCCTGGGCGACAGAGCGAGACTCCCTCTCAAAAAAAAAAAAAAAAAAAAGATGTGTGGGCAGTGGCATAATTTATCCTGTGAGTGACATAATTTCTATTGATGACATATTTTGCTCTTGGGAAATAAACAGAGCAGTGTCTACACATGAATACAACAGAAAAAAAATCAGAAATAAATGGTGAATAATTTGCAAATAATATTTTTGGTGGTATTTTCTTAACTTTGGCAATATTTTTCTATGAAGAGGATTGTAACTGGACAGCCAACTTGTACAGGTATTATATTATTGCTATTCGCTTTAAGGCCAGGTTTAGAAGTATGAATGTAGTCTTTGATTAATGTTACCTAACAAGAAGTGCTCAGTATCCTTGACCACAAAAAAGCATTGTATCTTCCAAATGATAACAACTCTCACTTTAATGATGAGAATTAAATAACTTTCGCTTTCTGTTCTAATTCTTCTTTGCTTCCTTATTTAACATGTTAAGGAAAAGACATTTATCATAAAAATAAATTACTATTTTCCATTTTTGTATTTGTAGCATACATTTAACTTCTGTCTAGTTGATTTATATAAATTGAAATTGATGTAATTATCAGTAGTATCTTTTATGTATCCAATGAGAGTTATACCTGTAAATTAAAATATTTGACAAAAAGCACTTGGGTATATGCCGTCTGTCATTTCACACATCCTGATCGCTCATGATTAGTTCCTAAAAAATTCAAATGTCAAATTAAAAGACATTTAAATGACATTAAAAGAGTCATTATTATACTGAAAATATTGAGAACTTTTTGAACAATAATATACTATTGCATTTTTTAAAAACCAATCAGATTATAAGTCTTTAAATATTAGTGGTGGCATTACAAATGGGAATAATTTGTTTTAGGCAGTAAACCTTGGTGACATAAGCTTATATTTCTTTATTGAGAGCAATTGTAAAAAGCCAAATTGTTTCCTAAGATGAAAGATAAACACATCTCAGGCAAGACTATATTTTCTTTATAGCTCAATTAATTGCTTTAAATTTTTTATCTCCACAATTTCTTTCTGATCCCTAAACCGCAATTATACTCTAGCTCTTGGTTGCTCAGGTATATTTCTTTTACTTTACCTCCTTAATGCTTTCATCTTAAAGTTTTATTGGGATCAATATGAAGATAATTGATGCTGAAAAAGAACTTTGGTTATATCTCCATGTATGAATGCACAAATATAAGTGCTATCAGAACATTTGTTTCTCTAAATAGTATCATTTTCTTTTATTGATAGTTATGTTCAAAACATGTCATCAAAGTAGGCCTCAGTAGAAATGTGGTGATGTAATTATTGTTATTAATTTGCTCCCTTGAAGGCACATAATTTCTCCAGCTCTAGCTAGGAAACTGCTCTTGATATCTAGCTCATAAATAAAGACTAGAAACCAGATAAGTTATTTCTTTGTTTTCCGTGTGTTTTAAATAAACACAAATTAGGTACTTTGCTACACATCTTCATTTGGGCTGAGGTCAGCAGTGATGGCTTCTCTTTGCTGTATATGAGTATCCCTTGGCAGCTTGACTAGGGCTGGAGGATCTACTCCCAATATGGTGCACCACATGGCTGACTGGCTAATGCCAGCCTATATCACAAGACCTGGGCCTGGAAATCAGAATAGCATCACTTCTATCATATTCTATTGGTCAAGCAGTCACAGACCCCAGATTCAAGGAAAGAAGACATAGACCTTGCCTCTCAATTGGTAGAGTGTCAAAGAATTCTGAGGTTGTGTTTTAAAAGCTTCATATTAACTGTAAAAGGTTGGTTTCTTTTATTTTTTATCATTTATTTATTTATTTGTTTTTATTTATTATTATTTTTTTACCCACTTGCTTTCTGCCTCTGGTGTCAGTGGCCCATACAATTCACTCTTCTCTGGCTTCTTTCCAGAAACTCTAGAAACATTCTCACTTTATAATACAGAGCATTTCAGCTCCCTCCAGTATTGTATCCAAATGCTTTGTGCTAACTTAGCCACTCATGATCCCAATAACGGGCCCACGCACAGGCCAGAGAGAAGCTTGGAAGCGTCTGGCTTTCCCTTTCCCTTCCGCTACAATGCCTGAGAAGCGAAGAGTAAAACAAAGCATTTTACTTCTCTCCAATATGAACTATCTTATTTTATCTAGAAGCAACTTTGGTCATTTTTGGTCAAATAGACTTTTCACCTTATTTCCTTTGCACAAGTACATTGTTCCCTGTCTTCCGTGGACTCATTGTAGCTGGCCTCCTTCTCCTCCTCCCTGGGATTTGCCTTCCCCTGGGCCTCCATGACTTGACTCTGTAAATCCTTTTCCTCAATCTCCTGCTACCACATTCCCATGACAGTTGAGAGTCATGAGACTGTAAAATTAAAAATAAGTTATTTACTTTCAGAATATAATGGTTGTACAGGCACTGGGTAAACATTCTCACTCTAAAAGGGAGAAATCAGCCAAAAGAAAGGATTTCTTGCAAGTTCAAAACCAAGCAGGGCAGACATTAAGTCTGAAAGCTCCAAAATAATCTCTTTTTACTTTATGTTCATCATCCTGGGCACACAGGTGAGCTCCCAAAGTCTTGCTCAGTCCCATCTCATGGCTTTTCTGGTGTGCAGCCCATGTGTTGAAGTTGAATTCATGTGGCTTTTTCAGGATGAAGTGCATACTGTCAGTTGCTCCACTCTTTTGGGGTCCAGACAGTGGCTGCACTTCTGCAGCCTCACTAGGCATTGCCCAGAATGGAACACTTTGTGGTGGCTATGGTCCTATGTCATACGTCTGCTTGAGTACTCAGGCTTTCCTATACATCCTCTGAAAACTTTGCTGCTTAGAAATTTCTTCTGCCAGATAGCCTAAGTCATTACTCTTAAGTTTAGCAGTCTACAAAGCCATAGGCAATGGACACAATGCAGTCAAGTTCTTTGCTATGATGTAATAAGGGTGACTTTTGCTCCACTTCCCAGGAAATTCTCATTTACATCTGAGACCTCCCTAGAATGGTCTTTACTGTTTAGGTTTCTGTCATTGTTTTGTTCATAATCATTTAAACAATTTTTAAGATGTTCCAAACTTTCTCTGTTTTTTGTTTCTCTTTTTCTTTTTCTTTTTTTAAACGGATCTAACTCTTCCAACGTCTGCTCATTGCCCGGTTCCAAAGCTGCTTCCACATTTTCATCTATCTTTATAGCAACAGCTCACTTCTTGGTACCAATTCCCTTAGTTCATATAATGTGATTATTACAAAATATCAGAAGCTGGGCAATTTGTGAAGAATAAAAGGATTATTTGGCTCACAATGGTGATGACTGGAAAGTTTAAGATTAGACATCTATACCAGGTGAGGGTTCCAGGCTGCTTTCACTCACGGCAGAAGGTGAAGGGGAGCTGGCATGTGTAGAGATTACACAGCAAGAGAACAAGGTGGTAGGAAGTGCTGGGCTTTTCTTAACAACAGACTCTCTCAGGAACTAATAGAATGAAAACTCACTCACCTCCAAAGGAGTGATTTAATCTGTTGGTGAGGGATCCACTCTCATAACCCAAACATCTCCCATTAGGCCCCACTTGTAATATTGAGGCTCAAATTTCAACATGAAGTTCAGTGGGAACAAACTTCCAAACCATTGCATATGCCCAGCCTATCTAACATGATAGTTTAGCCTGGCCTACGTTAAACATGCTCAGAACACTTGCATTAGCCTACAGTTGGGCAAAACCATCTAACACAAAGCCTATTTTATAATAAAATGTTGATTAACTCATGTAGTTTATTGAATACGGTACTGAGAGTGAAAAACAGATTGGTTATTTACCCCTGTGATTGCCTGGCTGACCACGAGCTGTGGCTCACCTCCACTGTCTAGCATCACAAGAGAGTATCCTACCACATATTGCTAGCCTGAGAAAACATCAAAACTCAAAATTTGAAGAATGGTTTCTACTGAATGTCTATCATTTTTTCACCATCCTAGAAAAACCTGAAAAACCCAGGTTGAATCATCATAAGTTGGGGATCATCTGCATAAGCCACATGGCATTTGCTAAGCACTTGGTATGTGTAATTTATTCTGACTTTTGTGTAGAGAAGAGGGAGTATGCAGCTCATTTGGATATATTAATGCAGTGCTCCTAAAAGTAAATAAAAAACAGCAAGGTGCTTACCCTTTTTTTTTTTTTTAAGCATGTGGATTTTTGTCTTGCTTTATGTTGTTTTGTTTTGTTTTATACTAAACCTACTGACTCAGAATCTCTGGAAGTGGAGTTTAGACTTTGACATCTTCAGTAACCTTCCCAAATGATTCTTATATTCGGGGAACTCTTTTGAAGGCCAAACATGCGTTGAACGACTTGAAACATTTTCAAAGCTGGTTAAAATGACCATCTAATCTGTGGTACTTTAAAAGTGAAAGAAGACACTCTTAAAAAATAGTCGCAGAACTCTCTCTCTCTAAATATATATATATATGTGTGTGTGTGTATATATATACACACATACACACACACCAGGGACTTCTCAGAAAACCAAGAAATACTTTCATTTTAGTGAGAACGGAATACTAGGATACATGTCTTAAATACAAAATCCAGGACAGACAAAACATTTTGGATGTATACTAGACTGTTAGCTCCAAATTATCCCTATTCCTTTCAAGTTAGAACGCAAATTGTTGATCCAAGTTATTGCTAGTAACAGCTCATCTTTTACATTTGAAGCACCACAGTCCTAGATTGGGCCAGGCCCTCAGTTATTCTCCAGATTATACCCTTATTGTAGTTCTTACTCTTTCCAGTTTTTGTCTTCCATTCTTTCTTCCTCCTGATGCCAGAGCAATGATGCATAAATGATCATTCTATCATGTTTAAAATTGATTGTTTCCTCTTGATTTCAACTCTAACAAGGAACAGGAAACACCACAAAAATATACACTATACAGTATTAATATGAATAATAAAATATATAATGATGAAAATAACAGAGTTCTTATTTAACCAGTGTATACCAGACACCATTTGACAAATTATTGCTCTCCTTACCCCTTCAACTTCTCCTTGCCCTCCTCTGGAACCAGCCTGACTTCTGCTTTCAGAACCCAAATGAACTGTCCCACAATCTAGCAACAACTAAGTCTCAAACTGGCCCAGAAGTGTCCTGCTGGACCCTGCTCCAGCGCTATGACTTGAAAATGTTTTGCTAGATCAGTGTTTATGTTCTACTCATTATAGTTCATTTTTAAATATCCATTCTGAAAATATATAATCTGCTTTTCAGAGTATTACAAAATACTTCATGATTTGGCTCCTTCATATCTCATCTGCTGTGTGATTTGACCCCTCCTACTCTATGCTTCATTGCTGCAGAAAATGATATCTTCCCTTCCTATGTCTCCATGCTTTTGCACCTGCTTTCCAGACCACTCCTTTTTCCTACTTTTCTTTCCCCTAAACTTTGACTTACTGCTTGTAACTCAACTTGATTAACATTTTTTTTTTCATAAAGGTCTTTCCTAGCTCCTCAAGGCATGTTTGAATGCTTTTCCTATACTCACATTTTATTCTGTATATATCTCTAACTCAGTTTTTAAAATATGGCTATTTGTTTGTATGTTCATCTTCCTTCTCAACAGTGATATTCTTGACTTCTGGGTTCATGTGTTTTCGTGTGTATTTATCTCCAGTCCTTTGTACTTTTCCTGCATATATATTGATCGAATGAATAGATAATGCTAACTTGAAAGAACACACAGTTTTAAAAATGTTGGTTAAGATTAGTCAGATAGGGATTCATGAACATGATAAATTTTCAGCTGTACTTTGAAAGAAATAATGAACATGTTGGAATGGAGAGGAGGTTGATTTACACTATCAACACCAGCAATATCAAAAAGAAAAACGCAGAAAAATAAATTAATACAAAGGTATTTGGAGAATGTAATTTGGGTTAGTAATTGAATGAGAGAGAGGAAAGAGAATTGTTTTTGCAGCATTTATTCTTTCATGCCAGGTTGAGGAATTTAGAGCTACACTACTGGAACAAGTACATCGAAAGCTTTACTTCCACACAATAACCTTGGGTTTGTAACAATTGGAAAGTTTGTTCTTTCCTGGGCTTGGGTCCAACTCTGTACAATATCACCATCTGTGTCCCCAGAATGATTCAAATCCATGGTGAGCACTACTATACTCCTGTGCATTTGCCTTCTTTGAGCTCATCTTGTTTTTTTCTCAAAGGTCAACTGATGGTTGCTTTGTCTTGCTCATTCATTGTCCCTTAAGCGTGTAATGTAGTTGTTTGCCAAATGTTAATTCCTTTTAAATTAAGGCTCAAGGAATAAAGAAATCCATTTAGTGATTTATCTGGGTGTTTCTCCAGTTGGCTCCGAGTTTTTGTTCTTTGATATGTGACCTTTTTATGTTTGCTTTAATACTTCACTGGTGTCCAAAGTTTATGATTCAATCCTTGGGGCTGTAAAACTATTTCTTGTCCCTCATTGAAGAAAGGCCTCATCCGTCTTTAAAATGAAGCTTGTAGATTAGCTAACGTTGTTTATTACTACCTTTTAAAGGCTATTATTATTTCTAGGATACTCAAGAAGTGAGAACAATTCAACCATCAGGTTAAATAACTTCTAGCGTGAGATTTTACTATTTCTTCCAAGTTACACAAAAATAAAAGTGACCCATATCAATTTCAATGTAATCTTAAGCAAAAGGAAAAGACTTTACAACCTGCCTGGGTTTACAAAACAAATTATAATTATAGATTTTTTTACATGTGAATAACAAGTACTGACGCTTTCATATAGTGTCAGATCATGTTATTTACTCAAGTGATACTGGCCTTGGAAAGTCTCTTTCTTACATGGATTAATTACATTTTTCTTCTGCCTGCTGGAGAATATTTTGGATTTAATTACCATGTGCTGTTTTCCAGGTTTCAAAACATTTTTCTATCTTGGGTTGGGTCTCCAGACATTCTTGATAGTTTAAGTGCCTATTTCTTCTACTGCTTGAAAGGTACCTCTTGGCCTAGGGAAACTCATGAAAAGGGATTACTATATTTATATGCATGGTTCTCAAGATTTGTTATGAGCCAGCTTTCAACGGAACCATTGTTCCACTTTATTTTATTGTTTAATTTGTTTTTCAGACTTTCCCTCTCGGAACTCCACGCTCCAGAAGGGTTGCTTTCCACAAATTGCACTTTGTGTTTCTCAAACAAATCACACTCCTCCTCCCTATTGATGTTGCAACAACACTGGATTTCCTAACATTTCTCAGTAAAAGCTTATTTCCACTCCAGGAACTTTGTACTTTCTGGACTCTCCACCTAGGTTGCTCTGTCCCTCACTCTCTCTCCTTGTAGCTTCATGGCTAGCTTCCTCATATCAAGTTTGACTACCTCTAATTCCTTCAGATTTAAACTCAAATAATATTTTATTTAGAAAAGTCTTTTCTGATTCCCTTAGATTATGTTACATATATTGGCCATTAATACAAATGTACTGAATAAATGACTGGGTGGGTCCAATATTATACATGCCATATTTGAGGAAATGAAGAGATGCTGAAAGTACTGGAAGTGTATAGATGAAATGAGAAGGCCAGAAATAGATCCTATTAACATTTGCTTAACACTTTACAGTTTACAAAGCACCTTTGCATATGTTATATCACTTGAATTTTTAATATCTGTTAGAGAAAACTGTTACTATCTCCATTCTATAGGCTTAGAAAAGTAAAAAGACCTCAAGATCACATAGCTAATGAATAGAAGTTGGAACTATATTCTTATCTCCAAATTTAGTATATTGTCCTCTATGACATGCTGAAATCCCCTGTCTTAAGTCTGAGGTTTATGAGAATAGATGTTCCAGGCAAAATGCCAGAAACATGAAGTGTACAAAAATCATCAAAAGTTAATTTCTTTCATGGACATTCAAATGCCTTCTTTGCTGTAGGAACAAAGGGAAAACCTTATCCACAGTCCCATGTGTTATCTCTGGCTGAGCCTCTTCCTAATTATATTACCAATGGCTAACTGTCTGCTTTAATTTTCTCTGTTATACATGAGGATAATTATAGTTTTAGATTTGTGCAAAATTAATTGCGGTTTTTGGCCTTGAAAGTAATGGCAAAAAATGCAATTTCTTTTGCACCAATCTAATACAGATTTTATAAAGGATTGTGAGAATTAAATTAGTTTATTTATAAAAAAGAGGCTGTAAGTATCTGAGCATTTCATTATGTTTTCTGGTGTAGCTGTGGAACAAAAATTTTGAATTAAAGTATATGTAACTTGTGAATTACTTTCATTTACTTTCTCTGTTAAATTATATATTATATTATTAACATTAATCTCTTAAAAATGTTCAGTACTGTTCTTGGTATTATGTTATTTAATAACATAATACATAATGTTATATAGCATTGTAATAACACAATATATGTAATATATAATGTTATATATTGTGTTATTAACATCAATTTACCAATTGTTCTTGACTAGGTACATTAGCATCTGCCAGTAGACTCTAATCTTCTGATAGGAGATCCCTATATCCAAAACATAATTGGCATGTAAGTCCATGCCCGTTTTCAGTAACCATGGAGAGTTTAGAAATTTCCTGCTTTGAAATTATTTGATATTGTATGTGTGTGCTTTAACTCTTCAAGACTTGTTTTAGTGGGGATGTATTTACTCTCTTCACATTGTTCCAAAGTAGATCTTGCTCATAGATTTTACTTATATGCCAATTATGGTAAATTTCTAGGATTTGGTTCCCTTTGCAAGGGAGTTGCTAGGATTCTTGATATGAAGAGAAGAGCAGTGATTATGTTCTCCCTGAAGACTTTATGCTCAGAAACTTCCTTCCTATTCTATGATATCTTCTGCAATCTTTGATAAGATTGCAGTAAAAAGAAGTAATGTCTCCTTATAATTAGTCTGATATAGTGGTTCTCAACCCTATCAGATCCAGTGCTTTCTTCTTATAGTAAATTTTAAATACCACCCCCGACAGACACTATTTTGGAAATAAATTCAGGGATAATATACCCTTGATTTGTAGAGTGTGCAAAGCCCTGAGAATATAGTTTCTGTGGTGCCTCTTTTTACTTAAACTACTTGACTTACCTAAAATCAGCGAGTAAGCATAGTCCTAGAGGCCCAATATTATTTAATCCTGTTAAAACACACACACACACACACACACACACACACACACACACACATGCAATTAGGAGTGATCCACTGACAGGCAGCCTACTTGGAACTGAGGTCTGGCCACAGAAGCTGAGATAACCTATAGATTCAATCATGATGCCTTTGGGGGCAACTAGACCCCACGTATGGAGCAGAGACTTAGACAGCAGCTCAAAGGCGGGGAAATGGAGACTAAGAGCCACTCAAGTCCTAGACGTGGCTTCTAGGACAGCACCACTGGCCCCAGCTTATCCCAGCCACAGAAGGGAGGCTTAGATATTTTCAAGAAAGTTACTTTAAATAAAAGCCGTCCCCTGAGATTCAGATATAGGGGCAGGGGCCCTGCTAGCTAAACATTTTTTTAGGATTGATGTTAATAACATAATATATAACATTATATATTATATGTAGTGTTATTATAATGTTATAAAACATTATATATTATGTTATTAAATAACATAATACTGAGAACAGTACTGAACATTTTTTAAAAGATTGATGTTAATAATATAATATATAATTTAACAGAGAAATTAAATGAAAGTAATTCATAAGTTACATATGTTTTAATTCAAAAATTTTGTTCCACAGCTACACCAGAAAACATAATGAAATTCTCAGATATTTACAGCCTCTTTTTTTATGAATAGATTTGTATTTAATAAAATAAGAACATCACAAGCCTTTCTTTACAGGAAGTATAGAAAATAAAAGAACAGAAGTATAGACAGACACCAGAAAAAATAGGATTAGAATAGTTAGAGACCAGACATATTTATATATGATAACAGAAAGAGGGAAATAACCTTAAATGAATTTGCGATTACATGACAAAGCAAATTAAAGATCGACGAATTGAAAAAATAAGGAAGTAAGAATTTCTTGTAAATGAGCTCAATGTTATCTATAAACGCACTGATAAAATAATTCCTTGGACTGTAATTTGGGTCTCGGAGGATTATTGTACTTTGGAATGATTCCCTTGAAAATTTCTAAGTCCTCTTCTTGTGGCTGAGACCAACTGGGTCTACAGCGACATGCAGGAAATGTTGCCCATGCCAAGATAGGTACCTACATGGGCTCCGGTACCCATTTCTCCTCTTTAGATTGCTCTTCAATCCTGTATATATGGGGTGAAATTGGTGAAGATTCACAATAATTATATCTGCTATATTGAATTTCTAGCACATATTCAGGCATACTTTTAGTTTCTCTCATTCAAAATAAACTTGGAGACCATGTTCTTCAAGAGGCAGTAAGGAATATAGGACAAATTTAAAAAATAGTGATGTGAGAGATTGTAGAGGAATTATGTAATATGCTGTTGAGGAGAGTATTGAAAATGATTGAAGACTGAAAGTGGTCCTTGACTCCAGAAAGACTACTTGTATTGTGTGGTAAGAAAGTTGGAAGGTATTGATGACTTCCAAAAGGAGGTAATGTAGTGCGAAGTTAAAAGTATCTCCCTACTTCCTCATTTAATCTGTCCCTATGTGGATGGTAGAATCAGAGATTCAGTGGAAGGGTGTCTGGCAGTCTACTAAACCATTTTCACATTTTGCTTTCAAACTCTGGGCTTTCCTGGGAATTGTTTAATCAGTCGCATGCTGTAACTGTGTGGTACTCACTGCACATTTGAAAATAGTGTGGATTATATTTATCATCAGATAAAAACCGTTTTTGCTTACATAATTTGTTTTTACACAAATGAAAATATTTGAAGAACCAGAGGGAACAAAAAAGAGAAATCAAATTTGTCTTCAGAATATAATTAATTTCATATATTTATTACTCTACTTATTGAATAATTATAATTTCTAGTGATTAAAAATTCTGTGAGGAAATAAAAAATAGGTTAGTTTTTGCATGTCAATCATATATTTGCTGGCTTCTTTTTTTTTTCAGTTGAACATGGTTTTAATCTTGTTGTCTCACTTGTTGATAATATTCTTCAATCTGAAAGTCTGATAATTCTTTGGACCACAATCATAAATCATAATTATTTTTAAAGTTAGATTTGCCTTTTCTACTTTAATTTAAATTTTAAAATTTTTAATTATTGGCCGGGCGCGGTGGCTCAAGCCTGTAATCCCAGCACTTTGGGAGGCCGAGACGGGCGGATCACGAGGTCAGGAGATCGAGACCATCCTGGCTAACCCAGTGAAACCCTGTCTCTACTGAAAAATACAAAAAACTAGCCCGGCGAGGTGGCGGGCGCCTGTAGTCCCAGCTACTCGGGAGGCTGAGGCAGGAGAATGGCGTAAACCCGGGAGGCGGAGCTTGCAGTGAGCTGAGATCTGGCCACTGCACTCCAGCCTGGGCGACAGAGCGAGACTCCGTCTCAAAAAAAAAAAAAAAATTTTAATTATTGTGGATGACGAATGCATAATAATTGTGCATATTTATGAGGTACCTGTGATATATCAATACAAAGCATACAATGCGTAATGATGAAATCAGGGTAATTGGCATATTCATTGTCTCAAGCATCTATCATTTCTTTGTGTTAGGAACATTTCAATTGCAATCTTTTGGTTATTTTGGGTATCATACTAAATGGGGAAAAACTAAACCCCTTTCTTTTAAAATCTTGAACAAGACAAGGATCCCCATTTTCATTACTTTTATTCAACATAGTACTGGAAGTCCTAGCCAGAGCAATTAGGTAAGAGAAAGAAATAAAGTTCATCCAAATGGGAAAGAAAGAAGTCAAATTATCTTTGTTTATAGAGGATATGATCTTTTATATTTAGAAAAAGCTGAAGTCTCCACCAAAAAATTCTTCATTGAATTGATAAACAACTTCAATGAAGTTGAAGAATACAAAATCAGCACACATAAATCAGTAGCGTGTCTATATGCCAACAGCAAACAATCTGAAAAAGAAACCAAGTAAGTAATCTTATTTACAATAGCTGCAAATAAAGTAGAATACATAGGAATAAACGTAAAGAAAGAAGTGAAAGCTCTGTACAGTACAAAATTATAACACATTGATGAAAGAAATTGAAGAGGACACACACAAAAGATGGAAAGATATTTCATGTTCATGAATTGGAAGAATTAATATTGTTAAAATGCCCATACTACTCAAAACAAACTACAGATTCAATGTAGTCCCTATCATGAATTATTGACCATGCACAGCAGTTTGTCATATTCTTACACAAAATTCAATTTTATAAATCCTTCTGGCTCTTCCCATTTGTTAGTACATCTGGAGGAACGTTACAGACTGATCAAGTTTTACATGCCCACTCTACATAATTATAGGACTTCTGTAGATTATTTTGTTTCTTTTGAGATAGGAACAAGGAACATTCAAATATCTATAATTGCCAGTATGCTGCATTTCTGCAGACAGAAATATTGGTTGAAACTATGGAATTGACATTATGCCATCTTGTTCTTTCCAGCCTTGCATATATAATACAAATTATACTGAAAGCGGAAAGGAGGTGTAAATGCCATTTCCTTGGTTAGTATAATCATGTTTCTGGATTTGGGTAATATTGTGGTCCTGCAAAATCATTGGGCAAGTATTTATACAGTGTGGTTGATTCAGGAAGGAACACAATGTTTTCTTCAGTTAGTTCCACTTGGATTGTGCTTCTGAAATGTATCTTATTTCCACACCTCAGAAACAGGATGAAATAACACCAGTAATAATGACCTTGTAACTATGTAGTTCTGTCATTATACACAATAGATATGTATGTCTTCAAGAGTTTGTAATACAAGTGCAATAGCAACTGCTTATATTATAGGCTCCCAAACACCACTGGTGCCTCCTAGACATTCACAACTCAAATATTAAATAGTTAGGAACAAATGCTCTGACTTCATTATTAGCCAAATCATTCAAATTTCCTATATATTTTGTGCGTTGTTTCCACGGACACCTTTGCTCTATCTACAGTATCCCAGTATATCCCGTGAAGTTTGGTTCAGCTGCTCAGCTTGACCATCCTCCCTCAGCAGAGTAAGGGGTGAATATGGACTTTTGTTTGGAATATTTATGTAACACAATAATTCTAGGTCATATTTCTTCAAGTTATTTCTGTCTTATTATCAATAATTTCTCCCAAAGAGAGAGAAATCTGTCTGAAACCTAAGTCTGTCCTTTAGAATTGAATTCTTAGTCCTCTTAAAGCTCCAATCAAGCGTTCATCAGCACTAGTGTTCTCTTCTACCTAGGTAACCTAAATCACAATAAAATTCCAAGATGACAGGAGAGTACTTATAGGAGAAAACTAATTATTTACATTGGGCATTTCAGAACTCTCCAAAAATTTAAGTAGTAATAGTTTGTGTCAAAATTAATAAGACGTAGTTCTCCTCCAAAAGTATAGGGTGGAATATATGCATAGCCAGATAAAAGTAGAGCAAGTGCATTGCTTGACACCACTGAAGCAGCTATCTAGTGAACAAAAGTAGTCTTTATTCCCACGGCTACAAAATAATGAAAGATACAATATTCCCTCAAATTAACATGTAAAAGAGAAATAAAAGAAAGTGTTTGTCAAAATTTCAGTACTAGTATGGTGACCTTTATAATCACTGAGAAAAAGGATGCATTAAAACTTTAATTGTCAAAGCAGGCTTTAAATACCAAGAAAAATGACTGGAGATCAAGGAGAGTATGTTTCACTATATTTCAGAACATAGCTCACCCAAACTCTCCAAGGACACTGAAAGACTGCAGTTGAACAAAGAACTTAACAGGTATTTTGTAAGACTGACCTGACAGTTTATAAAAATGGTTTCCTGTAAATATTTCTTCTTTCCAAGGAAACTCTCATCTTATGAAAATGTTTTTAATCCATTTAACCCTGAATAGTTGCACAGAGTAAACCATTTTCTTATTATTACTAATATAAATGCATACCTATTTTTTAACTTTCTTTCAAACACTGTGGTAAGCACTTTACAAATATTGTATCCCTTGGTTTTGTTAAAGAAACACTTTGGACAAATTAAATTTAACAGAGTTCATTTGAGCCAAGAACAATTCATAAATCAGGTAGCAGTCAGATCAGAAGAGTCTCAGAGAGTTCCACCCAGCAGTGTGAGCAGTGAGATTTTATAGGATAGCCACAGAAGCAGAGTTGAGAAATCACCTGATTGGCTACAACTAGGCATCTGCTTTATTTGGGCATGGAGTGATCAGTTGGCTACCTGTAATTGGCTGAAACATGGCTGCTTGTGATTGGCTGAAACTAGACTCTTCCTTGTACTCCTAATTTAGGTTTGAGACTGTTTGCATATTAACTTAGGTTGTAATTTGCTTTGTAGGGACTCAGGGTATGGAGACAACTTCAGGCTAATGGCCTCCTGCTTATTTATCAGTCTTCACACACACAGACACACACACACAAACACACGCACCCAACTAATATATCTTAATATCATTTCCATTTTACGGATAAAAAACAAATAAGAATGCTTATGTCCCTCACTTTAAAAAAACTAGGTTTGATCAACAGTATGTCTTTAAGATAAGGACATAACATCTTGAATTTAGAGAACTGTTTTTCTTCTTGGCTGATGATTGCAAAACAACATTCTCAGTCTTTCTACTGTTTGTTTAGAATTCTTCTATTCGAAGGATTAATATTATCATGAATTAACTCGATAAACAATTTCACCATTA
Source organism: Theropithecus gelada (assembly GCF_003255815.1). NCBI lineage: Eukaryota > Metazoa > Chordata > Mammalia > Primates > Cercopithecidae > Theropithecus > Theropithecus gelada. The sequence continues at coordinate 52,049,046 of NC_037671.1, forward strand.
AGTAGTATATCTGCTGGCTTCAGAGTCAAAATAATCCTACTGGTTCTAGTTTTTGATAGACTATGAGAAATTAAATACGATTGATTACTTGAATATTGATAATTTTAAATTGGCTTATTGGTAGAATGGTTAAACTAATAAATATAAGAGTGTTATGGAAAGGTAATAGTCAGGCATTTTCACCTTTGCATCATTTTTATACAATACGACAATATATAATGCTTGGAAGTATTCAGATAATTTGCATATTGTATGACTGAATTAGAGATGTCTCCATATTTGGCAACTTGCTAAGTTACAGCTGAGTGTTTGGAGTGCAACATTCTTTTAAAGGTCACGAAATAACTGTAATTTGCTCAGGGAAGTGTTACAGGCTAGACATTGTTCACCCCTCCACATCGACACTCAGTCTCTCTTTACCAAGTTTCAGCTACTGTAGTCTGATTCCTCAGAAGTTCTCTTGTTTTCTGGCTTTCTGTTTGATAGAAAACAAGATTCTGCCAGTGAGAAACATCATCAGGAAATCTAAATGTGAAGAAAAGAGGTTAGGCATTTAGTTCCACCTTCCTCTCTAGCCCGCACCTCAAGCTGAAATTTGGCTCTGTACCTCCTATGCAACAGCTTCTCTCTCCAGCTACAGCTTTCAGTCTCTGATAACAGCTCCTTCTCCTTAGAAATTTCTGGTCTAGGGCATCCCCAGTTGCGGGCCCTCAGGTACTTCATCTTAATTCTTAACCCTACCCATACTTAAATAGTTCCTTCAGTAAACTGCTTTGAATTAAGTATTTCAGTGTGCTTCCTAGGGTGACCAACTATTCTGGTTTGCATGACACTCATGATTTTATTTTTGCACGAAAATCAGATGCCCTTGCTACACACAAGGACAGTTGGTTACCCTCAGCTTCCTGACAGAGCCTTGTCTGATCTAGATGTCTAAGATAGTAAGGGTCTGGTAAAAATATAAGCTATATGGTTGAAAGAGAGGGAGATATTTTATCTGGAAAGAGAGAATGTTAAGTTTTGCTTCAAGATAGTTGGCTTATTTTATAGTAAGTAGTGTAGAAAGTTTAGAAAGGGGTCAGAAGAAACCATGTGTAAGGTGAGGATATAAAGTGTCTAGCACTGTGGTAGGTGATTTTTATAATATTATATATATCTTACCATACCATAAATGTGTTTGAATAAAGGAGGGTCTGTAAATAGTATACCTTACCAGCTCAGTAGACAAGAAAATCAGTTGCAGTCATTACATAAACTTAATCAATCTAAAAATTAATCTACAGTTACCTTAGAATATCTGTCAGAATTTTATATCTCTGAAATTAATTGAGAATTTCTAAATAAACAATGAATGAATGTGAGTTTCGACTACCTCTATATCATTTACTTAGGTATAATTATATAAATAACTTAAAAATAGTAGGTAGCAAGTAGAGTTTTGATATAAATTTCAATTTTTTCTCTGCTAAGGAAATCATTAGTTTTTGCTGATGAAATAGTCAAACAATTCACTCTCAATATCTCATCACAGTCACTGGTTCCTTTCCCTTCATCACTCTTCCTGCTGGTACAGTATGCAGAACTAACTTTTTGTGCCTTTCATTAATGACTTCTCATTACTTATATAGGAATTCAACTCTTTTTTTCTCCAATGATTGATTATCCTGTATCCTGGTTAGCTCACTTTCTTTACTGTAGCATGCTGTGATAGTGGAATATTCCATTTCCTTTAACAAGAAAAAAAAATTCTTGATTGTGAAAATGAGGTTCCTGTTATGTAGCAACATGGACATTGTTACATTTTTGCTCTCATTGTACAATTTGTATTTTCCACATATCTCTCAATATTACTTTCAATTTACAAAACAACAGCATCACCAACAATAAGAAATCAATAGCTGCAAATCTTCTATATGCCAAATGCTGTGCTAGACCCTGAAGTAGAGAGTTGAATAAGATGTAGTCTCTGACCTTCAAAAATTGAGAGAGGGATATGTCAACAAAACATTCCAATAATATTAAAGAGTAAAACAACAGGTTTGCACAAAGAACAAAATACCCCAAAAGTGTGATTCATTCATCTGGAAGTGTGGATTGGGCAGGAAATGTTGGGTTAAGACATTTTGCAGAGGTCATATCTGAGCTTATCCAGTTAAGTCCATTTCCTTCTCAATTGTAAATGACTTGTCCCGATGAAAAGATGATTAATGCACTAATTATACTGTATTAAGAGTGCATACAATGAAAACTAAGCCTCTTTCTCACTCTACATTTTTTTTTTTTGCTATCTATGCAAGCAAACAAATCACAACTTTAAACAACCAACAAGAATAAGCAAATACAAAACCAAATACTTAAATGTGCAGATGTTGTATTAATCATCAATTTTCTCCTACAGAAATCGATTTCAGACATTTTGTGAATACCCACTTTTTCTTACCTGGGGAGTTCTTCACCTTCTTTTTATCTAAATAGCTCTATTAAGACAAAGAGTAGTTGAATCCATTACACTGTTTTATATTTCTTTAAGTTCTTAGACACTGTAGTTTGGGGGATGTAGCCTTCACATATAGAAAGCAAATGTCAAGTTGCAAAAGGAATGTATAGTTGGAGAGCCAAGGTTCTGATTTTTTTTTTCTTCATCTACAATTTAGACCTCCATGTACAATGTCCTTTAGCTTCTAGGTCATTCTTTTCTTTTTGTAAAGAGTCTTAGTAGATAAAAATTACAGCCAACAGTCTCAAGGATACCAACCAGGGTTTCAGAGCCATATAATTTAAAAACTAGAAGGAACCTCAGATAACATAGAAATAAATATATACTTTTTCAGCTAAAGAAGCTCAGAGAAGTGAAATGATTTGCCTCAGTTAAAACAAGTAGGTAGTGGCATGACTGTCACTAGAACTAATTCCTGTTTCCTTTTATTTTTTTTATTTATTTTTTTTTTTTAAATTTATTTATTATTATTATACTGTAAGTTGTAGGGTACATGTGCATAACGTGCAGGTTTGTTACATATGTATACTTGTGCCTTGTTGGTGTGCTGCACCCATCAACTCGTCATTTACATCAGGTATAACTCCCAATGCAATCCCTCCCCCCGCCCCCCTCCCCATGATAGGCCCCGGTGTGTGATGTTCCCCTTCCCGAGTCCAAGTGATCTCATTGTTCAGTTCCCACCTATGAGTGAGAACATGCGGTGTTTGGTTTTCTGTTCTTGTGATAGTTTGCTAAGAATGATGGATTCCAGCTGCATCCATGTCCCTACAAAGGACACAAACTCATCCTTTTTTATGGCTGCATAGTATTCCATGGTGTATATATGCCACATTTTCTTAATCCAATCTGTCACTGATGGACATTTGGGTTGATTCCAAGTCTTTGCTATTGTGAATAGTGCTGCAATAAACATACGTGTGCATGTGTCTTTATAGCAGCATAATTTAGAATCCTTTGGGTATATCCCCAGTAATGGGATGGCTGGGTCATATGGTACATCTAGTTCTAGATCCTTGAGGAATCGCCATACTGTTTTCCATAATGGTTGAACTAGTTTACAATCCCACCAACAGTGTAAAAGTGTTCCTATTTCTCCACATCCTCTCCAGCACCTGTTGTTTCCTGACTTTTGAATGATCGCCATTCTAACTGGTGTGAGATGGTATCTCATTGTGGTTTTGATTTGCATTTCTCTGATGGCCAGTGATGATGAGCATTTTTTCATGTGTTTGTTGGCTGTATGAATGTCTTCTTTTGAGAAATGTCTATTCATATCCTTTGCCCACTTTTTGATGGGGTTGTTTGTTTTTTTCTTGTAAATTTGTTGGAGTTCTTTGTAGGTTCTGGATATTAGCCCTTTGTCAGATGAGTAGATTGCAAAAATTTTCTCCCATTCTGTAGGTTGCCTGTTCACTCTGATGGTAGTTTCTTTTGCTGTGCAGAAGCTCTTTAGTTTAATGAGATCCCATTTGTCAATTTTGGCTTTTGCTGCCGTTGCTTTTGGTGTTTTAGACATGAAGTCTTTGCCCATGCCTATGTCCTGAATGGTACTACCTAGGTTTTCCTCTAGGGTTTTTATGGTATTAGGTCTAACATTTAAGTCTCTAATCCATCTTGAATTAATTTTCATATAAGGAGTAAGGAAAGGATCCAGTTTCAGCTTTCTACTTATGGCTAGCCAATTTTCCCAGCACCATTTATTAAATAGGGAATCCTTTCCCCATTTCTTGTTTCTCTCAGGTTTGTCAAAGATCAGATGGCTGTAGATGTGTGGTATTATTTCTGAGGACTCTGTTCTGTTCCATTGGTCTATATCTCTGTTTTGGTACCAGTACCATGCTGTTTTGGTTACTGTAGCCTTGTAGTATAGTTTGAAGTCAGGTAGCGTGATGCCTCCAGCTTTGTTCTTTTGACTTAGGATTGTCTTGGAGATGCGGGCTCTTTTTTGGTTCCATATGAACTTTAAAGCAGTTTTTTCCAATTCTGTGAAGAAAGTCATTGGTAGCTTGATGGGGATGGCATTGAATCTATAAATAACCTTGGGCAGTATGGCCATTTTCACGATATTGATTCTTCCTATCCATGAGCATGGTATGTTCTTCCATTTGTTTGTGTCCTCTTTTATTTCACTGAGCAGTGGTTTGTAGTTCTCCTTGAAGAGGTCCTTTACATCCCTTGTAAGTTGGATTCCTAGGTATTTTATTCTCTTTGAAGCAATTGTGAATGGAAGTTCATTCATGATTTGGCTCTCTGTTTGTCTGTTACTAGTGTATAAGAATGCTTGTGATTTTTGCACATTAATTTTGTATCCTGAGACTTTGCTGAAGTTGCTTATCAGCTTAAGGAGATTTTGGGCTGAGACAATGGGGTTTTCTAAATATACAATCATGTCATCTGCAAAGAGGGACAATTTGACTTCTTCTTTTCCTAACTGAATACCCTTGATTTCTTTCTCTTGCCTGATTGCCCTAGCCAGAACTTCCAACACTATGTTGAATAGGAGTGGTGAGAGAGGGCATCCCTGTCTTGTGCCAGTTTTCAAAGGGAATTTTTCCAGTTTTTGCCCATTCAGTATGATATTGGCTGTGGGTTTGTCATAAATAGCTCTTATTATTTTGAGGTACGTTCCATCAATACCGAATTTATTGAGCGTTTTTAGCATGAAGGGCTGTTGAATTTTGTCAAAAGCCTTTTCTGCATCTATTGAAATAATCATGTGGTTCTTGTCTTTGGTTCTGTTTATATGCTGGATTATGTTTATTGATTTGCGAATGTTGAACCAGCCTTGCATCCCAGGGATGAAGCCCACTTGATCATGGTGGATAAGCTTTTTGATGTGTTGCTGAATCCGGTTTGCCAGTATTTTATTGAGGATTTTTGCATCGATGTTCATCAGGGATATTGGTCTAAAATTCTCTTTTTTTGTTGTATCTCTGCCAGGCTTTGGTATCAGGATGATGTTGGCCTCATAAAATGAGTTAGGGAGGATTCCCTCTTTTTCTATTGACTGGAATAGTTTCAGAAGGAATGGTACCAACTCCTCCTTGTACCTCTGGTAGAATTCAGCTGTGAATCCATCTGGTCCTGGACTTTTTTTGGTTGGTAGGCTATTAATTGTTGCCTCAATTTCAGAGCCTGCTATTGGTCTATTCAGGGATTCAACTTCTTCCTGGTTTAGTCTTGGAAGAGTGTAAGTGTCCAGGAAATTATCCATTTCTTCTAGATTTTCCAGTTTATTTGCGTAGAGGTGTTTATAGTATTCTCTGATGGTAGTTTGTATTTCTGTGGGGTCGGTGGTGATATCCCCTTTTTCATTTTTAATTGCGTCGATTTGATTCTTCTCTCTTTTCTTCTTTATTAGTCTTGCTAGTGGTCTGTCAATTTTGTTGATCTTTTCAAAAAACCAACTCCTGGATTCATTGATTTTTTGGAGGGTTTTTTGTGTCTCTATCTCCTTCAGTTCTGCTCTGATCTTAGTTATTTCTAGCCTTCTGCTAGCTTTCGAATGTGTTTGCTCTTGCTTCTCTAGTTCTTTTAATTGCGATGTTAGAGTGTCAATTTTAGATCTTTCCTGCTTTCTCTTGTGGGCATTTAGTGCTATAAATTTCCCTCTACACACTGCTTTAAATGTGTCCCAGAGATTCTGGTATGTTGTATCTTTGTTCTCATTGGTTTCAAAGAACATCTTTATTTCTGCCTTCATTTCGTGATGTACCCAGTAGTCATTCAGGAGCAGGTTGTTCAGTTTCCATGTAGTTGAGCGGTTTTGATTGAGTTTCTTAGTCCTGAGTTCTAGTTTGATTGCACTGTGGTCTGAGAGACAGTTTGTTATAATTTCTGTTCTTGTACATTTGCTGAGGAGTGCTTTACTTCCAATTACGTGGTCAATTTTGGAATAAGTACGATGTGGTGCTGAGAAGAATGTATATTCTGTTGATTTGGGGTGGAGAGTTCTATAGATGTCTATTAGGTCTGCTTGCTGCAGAGATGAGTTCAATTCCTGGATATCCTTGTTTACTTTCTGTCTTGTTGCTCTGTCTAATGTTGACAGTGGAGTGTTGAAGTCTCCCATTATTATTGTATGGGAGTCTAAGTCTCTTTGTAAGTCTCTAAGGACTTCCTTTATGAATCTGGGTGCTCCTGTATTGGGTGCATATATATTTAGGATAGTTAGCTCTTCCTGTTGAATTGATCCCTTTACCATTATGTAATGGCCTTCTTTGTCTCTTTTGATCTTTGATGGTTTAAAGTCTGTTTTATCAGAGACTAGTATTGCAACCCCCGCTTTTTTTTGTTCTCCATTTGCTTGGTAAATCTTCCTCCATCCCTTTATTTTGAGCCTATGTATGTCTCTGCGTGTGAGATGGGTCTCCTGAATACAGCAGACTGATGGGTCTTGACTGTTTATCCAGTTTGCCAGTCTGTGTCTTTTCATTGGAGCATTTAGTCCATTTACATTTAAGGTTAAGATTGTTATGTGTGAACTTGATCCTGCCATTATGATATTAACTGGTTATTTTGCTCGTTAGTTGATGCAGTTTCTTCCTAGCCTCGATGGTCTTTACATTTTGGCATGTTTTTGCAATGGCTGGTACCCGTTGTTCCTTTCCATGTTGAGTGCTTCCTTCAGGGTCTCTTGTAAGGCAGGCCTAGTGGTGACAAAATCTCTAAGCATTTGCTTATCTGTAAAGGATTGTATTTCTCCTTCACTTATGAAACTTAGTTTGGCTGGATATGAAATTCTGGGTTTAAAATTCTTTTCTTTAAGAATGTTGAATATTGGCCCCCACTCTCTTCTGGCTTGGAGAGTTTCTGCTGAGAGATCTGCTGTGAGTCTGATGGGCTTCCCTTTGTGGGTAACCCGACCTTTCTCTCTGGCTGCCCTTAAGATTTTTTCCTTCATTTCAACTTTGGTGAATCTGGCAATTATGTGTCTTGGAGTTGCTCTTCTCGAGGAGTATCTTTGTGGCGTTCTCTGTATTTCCTGGATTTGAATGTTGGCCTGCCCTACTAGGTTGGGGAAGTTCTCCTGGATGATATCCTGAAGAGTGTTTTCCAACTTGGTTCCATTTTCCCCCTCACTTTCAGGCACCCCAATCAGACGTAGATTTGGTCTTTTTACATAATCCCATACTTCTTGCAGGCTTTGTTCATTTCTTTTTCTTCTTTTTTCTTTTGGTTTCTCTTCTCGCTTCATTTCATTCATTTGATCCTCAATTGCTGATACTCTTTCTTCCAGTTGATCGAGTCGGTTACTGAAGCTTGTGCATTTGTCACGTATTTCTCGTGTCATGGTTTTCATCTCTTTCATTTCGTTTATGACCTTCTCTGCATTAATTAGTCTAGCCGTCAATTCTTCCACTTTTTTTTCAAGATTTTTAGTTTCTTTGCGCTGGGTACGTAGTTCCTCCTTTAGCTCTGAGAAATTTGATGGACTGAAGCCTTCTTCTCTCATCTCGTCAAAGTCATTCTCCGTCCAGCTTTGATCCGTTGCTGGCGATGAGCTGCGCTCCTTTGCCGGGGGAGATGCGCTCTTGTTTTTTGAATTTCCAGCTTTTCTGCCCTGCTTTTTCCCCATCTTTGTGGTTTTATCTGCCTCTGGTCTTTGATGATGGTGATGTACTGATGGGGTTTTGGTGTAGGTGTCCTTCCTGTTTGATAGTTTTCCTTCTAACAGTCAGGACCCTCAGCTGTAGGTCTGTTGGAGATTGCTTGAGGTCCACTCCAGACCCTATTTGCCTGGGTAACAGCAGCAGAGGCTGCAGAAGATAGAATATTTCTGAACAGCAAGTGTACCTGTCTGATTCTTGCTTTGGAAGCTTCCTCTCAGGGGTGTACTCCACCCTGTGAGGTGTGGGGTGTCAGACTGCCCCTAGTGGGGGATGTCTCCCAGTTAGGCTACTCAGGGGTCAGGGACCCGCTTGAGCAGGGAGTCTGTCCCTTCTCAGATCTCAACCTCCGTGTTGGGAGATCCACTGCTCTCTTCAAAGCTATCAGACAGAGTCGTTTGCGTCTGCAGAGCTTTCTGCTGCTTTGTTATTGTTTTCTGTGCCCTGCCCCCAGAGGTGGAGTCTACAGAGACAGGCAGGTTTCCTTGAGCTGCTGTGAGCTCCACCCAGTTCGAGCTTCCCAGCAGCTTTGTTTACCTACTTAAGCCTCAGCAATGGCGGGCGCCCCTCCCCCAGCCTCGCTGCTGCCTTGCCGGTAGATCACAGACTGCTGTAATAGCAATGAGGGAGGCTCCGTGGGTGTGGGACCCTCCCGGCCAGGTGTGGGATATGATCTCCTGGTGTGCCTGTTTGCTCAAAGCGCAGTATTGGGGTGGGAGTTACCCGATTCTCCAGGTGTTGTGTGTCTCAGTTCCCCTGGCTAGGAAAAGGGATTCCCTTCCCCCTTGCGCTTCTCAGGTGAGGCAATGCCTCGCCCTGCTTCAGCTCTCGCTGGTCGGGCTGCAGCAGCTGACCAGTACCGATCGTCCGGCACTCCCCAGTGAGATGAACCCAGTACCTCAGTTGAAAATGCCGAAATCACCGGTCTTCTGTGTCGCTGGCGCTGGGAGTTGAAGACTGGAGCTGCTCCTATTCGGCCATCTTGCTCCGCCCCTCCTGTTTCCTTTTAAACTGGTCTTTACCCTAATACAAAAGCCGAAATAGAAACACTGGAGAGCTGATTACAGTACATATTACTGGATCTCATCACCAGAGGTTGTAATTCGTTAGGTATAATGGAGGCCCAGTAATCTGCATTTCTGACAAGTTGCTGGCTGCTGCTGCTGCCTTAGTAAGAATACATGGAGAAACCTGCTCTACAGCATGCATCTTGAGGCCTTATGTAAGTATTCTTAAACCCAAGCCTGTAATAACTTAGTAGAAAGAAGTTCTGACTCTAAAGTGAATATTTCCTTTTCCTTCCTAATAAGACACTTCATCTCTCTGTAGTACCCTTAAAGGTTTGATCTAGAACCTGAAGATTTTCTCTTCATAATTATTTATTTAATTTAAAGCCAGTTAATGTATGCATGCTTCTTAAAATATGAAATAACATTTTTATTGTATGACTTACACCTTTTTCATTAATCGAAACTACCTTCATCAACATTCATGATTATTGATTTACACGTCGTGAATTTACCTATCCAATATTTACCCATCTTGTCAAATTAGTCAACAATGACTGTAAATTATTCTGTCACAAACTTGTAATCCCCAGCTAACCCTTTACCTCTCTGTCTCCATCTTCCTTTCCCTCCCCATTCACTACCTGAGCTCATGTGGTCATGTCAGAAATATATCATTAAACTGCAATGATTATACTTTTGCTTTTCTTTGCTCCACAGACACACACTGACAAAAATCATTCTTCTTTCAAATAAATCACAGTGTCTAAATAATTCCAAAGTTTTATAAATATATTAAGAAAACAAATGCATTGAGCAAATATAACTGCCATATTAAAAGATATTTTTAATATCACTAGACTATTTTTGCTTCTCTGAAAGTATAATTTTCTACTAGGTCAGCTATACACGTTTAATTTGTATGCTCATTGCTTTCTATTAAAGCAATTATGTATATTTTCTGGAAAAAAAATCCTAACTTTTAATAGACAGAATTTAGCTAGGATTTTTAACAGAGATAGTCTCAATCAACTACCTATTCTTCTCACTTTGCATAGTCATGAAGGCTGTCATAGAAAATGAAGGTTTATAATGAAACACTATAGTACCCTACCATGGGGACAATGATTGACATCATGTTCTCATTAATCTCTCCTTTCTTCTTTTTTTTTTTTTTGGTAAAAAATAAAAAAGCCATATGAACATATGAACATTTTTCAGGGCAAGCATGGAGGCATTAAGAAAGCTAAAATTGATTTTTTTCTTGAATATCTAAACATACACACATGTGGAGGACATATTTGGGTAGTGATTGTTTCTCAATGACATTCTTTTGGAGAAGGATGGGAGGTCATATCTTTTGAAGAATTTTATGAGCCTTAATTTTTCAGAGAGTCTTAGGTCTTCTTTATGATTCTAAAGAGTTAGAGAAACCTGTGGTAATCCAAAGAGTGAAACTAAAGACCCGTGTTAGTCTCCTTAACTCTGGGCTTAGTTGAGAAACCTTCAGCAGGATTAGCTACATAATTGTAGGGGGAGGATGTCCAGTACAAAGCATGGCTTGACTTCATGTTAAAAATTCTTAACAATTTCAAGATGGCAACTGTAGAGCATTAAATCAAATGTAGGGCTCTTCTGAGAGCAGGGCCCCGTGTGCCTGTGCAGGCCACAGGCTCACGAAGCTGACTGTACCTCCAATGTCTCCATGGATCTATTTGTGTATTGTGAAATTTTCATAGTATTTTTTTTAATGTTGTCTTAAATTCACCCTTTGTTATTCTTCCTTTTAGCAGCAGTTTTAATGGGGCCCATGATGACACAGTCAAAAATATTATTGCCCAGGTTCCCTATCACCTAGATGTGATCATATTACTAAGTTCAGGCTGAGGGGATGTAAACAAAATTGATGTGTGTGACTTCCAGTGCTCCTCCTTAAAGCTGACTCTACCTTCATGTTTCCTTCCAGAATGCAAAGCTCAATTCATCTGCAGAGAAAGAAGCTGGGGATTCAGAACAGAAACTATGAAGAAAAAAAAAGAGTTTCATGTATTTGTACCTTTTGGTAAATGAAACATGGTAAATGATACAAATGAGAAGTACTCTACTAAAAAAATTCCCAGGTGAAAGAGAAGGCAGGAGAACTTGAAGTACAGTCTGTTGGGCTCTGAGGTGAGGAGATGCCAACTAAAACATTGCTTTTTTAATACGTAAGTTCATATGCCCTCTGATTTGTCATTTTCCAAATTTTTCTCTCTTACTTTTTATGAGAGCTCCTCATCTTTCTAGGTTTATCATTAATACACTTTGCTTTAGAGAATGGTAACTGAGTCACAACATCTAGGAGACTTCTAATAAATAAATAAGATTTGAAATTAAGGTAAAGTTTAAAGCATAAGGACATAAAAATGCACCTACTTTTATTTTCTAGCATTTAGTTTATCACAGCTTTACTAACTAATGTTCCTTGAAATAAGCTATATCAATTTACAGATATTATTAAAAATGCACAGAAAATAAATGAATACTAATATCCAAGCATGTGAATTAAATAACTCAAACTGAAACCTTGGCAATACCACCATCTTATGGTAACATTTTAAGGTTTTTAAAACTTTGATATTAATACATAGCAAAGTATTTTTAATGTATACAATTATAATATATAACTATAAAATTCTTATAACTATACCAAATATTATATTAAATATATACATATATCATATATGCACATATATGATAGATGTATGTGTATGTATTTATATACAGTCATACACACATTGTTTAACAACTGGGATATGTGTACTTACTCAAATCTAGATGATATAGCCTACTACACACCTGAGCTATACGGAGTAGCCTATTGCTCCTAGGTTACAAACTCATATGGCATGTTACTGTACTGAATAACGTAGGCAGTTATAATGCAATGGCAAGTATTTGTATATTTAAATATATATAAACATAGAAAAGGTACAGTAAAAACACTGTATAAAAGGCAAAAATGGTAAACCTATGTAGGGCACTTATCATGAATGGAGCTTGTAGGACTGACTGAGAATTACTCTGGGTGAGTGAGTAGAGGGTGAATATGAAGGCCTGGAACATTACTGTGTACTACTGCAGACTTTATTTATTTATTTATTTATTTATTTATTTATTTATTTATATCTTGAGACAGAGTCTCGCTCTGTTGCCCAGGCTGGAGTGCCATGGCGCAATCTCAGCTCACTGTATTCTCCACCCCATGAGTTCAAGCAATTCTCCTGCCTCAGCCTCCTAAGTAGCTGGAATTACAGGCATGCGCCACCATGCCCAGCTGATTTTTGTATTTTTAGTAGAGACGGGGATTCACCATGTTGGGCAGGCTGGTCGCAAACTCCTGACCTTGTGATCCACCCGCCTTGGCCTCCCAAAGTGTTAGTATTACAGATGTGAGCCACCACACCCGGCCTACTAGTGCAGACTTTAGAAACGCTTTACATGTAGGCCACACTAAATTTATTACTAATATTTTTTTCTTTAATAATGAATTGACTATCTTGCTGTAAGTTTTTACTTTATAAACTTTTCATTTTTAACATTTTTTTCTCCTACTTTTTGAAAACTTTTGTAACAAAACTTATCTTAAAGTACAAAGACATTGTATAGCTGTACAAAACTTTTTATTTCTTTATATTCTTATTCTGTAAGCCTTTTTCTATTTTTAAAATAATTTTTAACTTTTTTAACTTTTTTGTTAAAAACTAAGACACATGCACACACCTTAGCCTAGGCCTACAGAGGGTCAGGATCATAGAGTCATCACTAGGTAATAGAAATTTTACAACTCAAACCTGATCATATGAGTCCACTGTTGTACACGCAGCCTGTTGTTGAGTGAAACATTGTTACTGGTCACATGACTGTATGTAGCTCCACAAACATCTCTTTCTAAAACTTCATTGTATTGTTATTTTTCCAATATGCTAATTCACTGATTTTCCTCCCCTACACACTTTCAAGTCTTTTATTTCTACACCATTTAATATCTTATACTGCCAGTACTCGAATTTGTCATGTAGTTTTATAATTCTTGTCAGTTTATTTTCTATCTCATGTGATTATCTTCTATATTCATTTTTCTTCTTTCATAATTTTTTAAATGAAGTGTGCTTGTTCTCTAAATGGTCTCCTTTCTCTTAAAGTAAATCATCTATGAAAGCATTTTCTCCATGGGTCTTACTAGTGTCTTGTGAAATTTTCATAGGTTCTTCTTTTTGATGTTGTCTTAAATTCACCCTTTGTTATTCTTCCTTTTAGTAACAGTTTTAATGGGGCCCATGATGACTCAGTTAAAGAACATTATTGTCCAGGTTCCCTGTCACCTAGATGTGATCATATTATGAAGTGCAGGCTGAGGGGATGTAAACAAAATTGATGTGTGTGACTTCCAGTGCTTTTCCCTAAGAATAGGATGTTTTCCCTGAATTCTCTTTCCCTGCACAGTAGGTTGGAAAATGTCAACAACCGAATTAACCGTCGTGCTCCTAGAGATGAAAATCAAGTACAGATAATGACAGAGACTTTATTAGGTCCTTGGATGAGCTCAAGAAGTGTCTACTTAGCTGTAACCCCTTGGAAAGTTACCTTAAGAAAGTAAAATTGCTATATTGTTTGAGAAGTTATATTTTTAAGTATTGTTATTATGGTAGTTTCTAGATCAAGATTTCTCAACTTAATATGATTGACATTTGGGGCTGAATGTGTTTTTGTACTAAAAAGCTGTCCTGTGTATTTTAGGGTGTTTAGTAACATCCTTAGCCACTACCACTAGACGCCTACGGCATTCTTCTGGTCGTGACTAGCAAAAATGTCTCTGGACTTTGGCAAATGTCCCCTGTGGAATAATTGTGTTTCTGCTTGAGAACCACTAGTCTACAGATTAACGAATGTAGACATTGTTCCCTGTAGTAATGCTGCCTTAATAAAACTTATAAAATCTTGCTTTCACTTAGGAGTCGGTGAGAAGAAGTGACAAGGCATTGAAGCCTGCAAGGTGGTGATAATTCACCTGCTGCAGCATTGGATAAAACTGTTAACTGTGGAAAGTACTAGGCAGAACGTATTCCTGTGGAGATTAAAGCTGCTAGAGAAGTGCTTAGAAAGGCAGAACGTCAGTATATTTTGATTGCTATACGCAGTTTTTAGTAAAATATTATAACAAAAAATGAGCACAGCTACGAAAAAATGAACAGCTGAAATTAGAAATAGAGGTGACAGAACTTTTTAAGGGCGATAACCTAAAATTGGCTAATAAACTAGAAAAGTGAGATTTCTCAGAGTTGAAAAAACTAACTGCCTCAGTACTTCAAACAATGGGAAAAAGAGTGTCACTCATGGCTTTTTTTAGAGTCCCCCCATGTGGACTTTTCAGCCAAAAGTATGAAAAAGCCACACGCAAAGATTAGATTATAAATACTGCCTTCATACCACTACGAACTTTTTCATATGACCACGTTAGTCATCTTTAAAATAAAGAAAAGTGGGCCCAGGGCCGGGCTTATGCCTTTTAATCCCAGCACTTTGGGAGGCCGAGAGGGTGGATAACCTGAGGTCAGGAGTTGGAGACCAGCCTGGCCAACACAGTGAAACCCTATCTCTACTAACAGTATAAAATTTAACCAAGTGTGATGGCATGTGCCTATAATTCCAGCTACTTGGGAGGCTGAGGCAAGGGAATTGCTTGAACCCGGGAGGCGGAGGTTGCAGTAAGCAGAGATCGCACCACTGCACACCAGCCTGGGCAACAAAGTGAGGCTCCGTCTCAAAAAAAATAAAATAAAGTAAAATAAAAATAAGAAAAGGCCCAGCAAAGAAGCCAATTAATTAAAAACAAGAATCAGAAAGTAAAGAAGTGTAACTAGAAGAGATTTTTGGTGAAGTTCTTCCAAATGAAACTAAATAGACCAGAAACCTTAATTCTTGAGAAAGTTGAAAAACCACTAGCTCAGCATTGAAAGGCTTTTAATTGTGTGATACAAAAAGATATCCTTGGTTTATTAAACCAGAACCAGCTGCTTGTCATGGTGGCTCACACCTGTAATCCCAGTACTTTGGGAGGCTAAGACAGGAAGATCATTTGAAGCCAGGAGTTCAAGACCAGCCTGGTCAACATGGTGAAACCCCATCTCCACTAAAACTACAAAAATTAACCAGATGTGGTGGTACACGCCTTAATCCCAGCTACTTAGGAGACTGAGTCATGAGAATCTCTTGAACCTGGGAGGTAGAGGCTGCAGTGAGCCAAGATCATGCCACCTTACCCCAACCTGAGTGACAGAGACAGATTCTGTCTCGGAAAAATCAAACAAACAAAACTGTACCAGCAAAAAGAGGCTAGGAAATCTGTGCAGTGGCCTGATATGGCCTGATGAAGCATACCACTTGCTTCAGAATATGCCATGGAAGTTAAGGAAACAAAGAGAATTTCCCAATTGGTCAAATGACCGACCAGAAAAGAACAATGGATAAGTTCCTCCCAAAGACCAGAACCAGTGTAACCAAGGAAATTCTGCTGCTGCCAGGTCAGGGAGTTCTCAAAATTCTGATCCAGAGTGATTTATTTCATAATTGTAATGAGCCAGTGACTTTTTCTAGGTAAGTATTTTTGTTGCAGTTGTCCTATTTCTTTTTCACCATTGTATATTGGCTAGGTATGGAGTGGGGGGCTGGGAGGTATGAGAAAAATGACTGTGTTTCTGAGTTCATCCCTGTTGGGCCCCCACTGGATCACACAGAAAGAATTGTGTGTAATTCAGAGATACTCAATTTTGAGTAGGATGCAGTAACTGGACAAGTCATTTGATTGTATAGTATCTCTTGGAGAACAGATGTTTTCTTTTTGGAAAGCAAAACAGAACAAAACAAAACATGAATACTTGTACATGGATACTTGGGAGGCCAGTATGGAAGTCTGTCAGAAACCATTAATTTTCCTCAAGTGTTTTTCCCCTCCTTACTTCCTTTCAACAATAGAATCTATTGACTTTTTAGCTGGGCACAAGGTATGCAGCTAGAGAGAATACATCCCCAATCCTCCCTTGCAAAATAGGCCTTATCTCACAACTAATGCCAGTAGGATAAGTGAAAACAAATTTCTAAACTTTTTGAATCATGTATTGAAAAGAAAACTAATTGCCTTTCAAGAACTTCCCCCTTCAGGTTGGCAATCAAGTAGCACAAACTTGAACAATGGCATCATACCATACACAGACTGAACCCCCTCACTGGGAGTAACAGATCTGTTTCACCAGTTTGGTTCCCTAGATGACCTCATAAACGAAAGCCCATGTTATTTGCCCTGGGTTCTCAGGTGAGAGAGTGATATGTTTTAATCTTGTTTCAACTACAACTACTGAAGTTTTGATTCCAGTAATCCTAACTCCTACATCTTTCCTGGGATTATTATGATATTAACATTCTGCTTAAAATATGTTGAAGTTTCAGATGTATTAAGATTTATATTTGAAGCTCAATTATTCAGGATATTGAATATACACAATTGATCTGGGGTTTCGGGACATGAGACATTATAGCTGGGAAAGGTTAATCTGCATTTTTACTCTTAATTACTATTGTTATTAATAGCATTGCTCTGAACTACCTCTTTGTCTACAGAATAAAGCAAAATATTTTCCAATAAGTGTTTTTTTTTTGTTTTTTCTACATTTCTTATCATTTTATCTTCTGTTTTCTAATAGAGAATTATCTCTATTTTCCCATTATTAAACTATGTATATATATTTTATTTATCTCAAAAACCAAGTTTTATAATGTACCAGTTATGTTATCTATTTATTAAAGAATGCCTGCCTTAAAAATAAAACAATTACTTATTTGCAACTTGGGTTTAACTTGTAGCTCTTTTTCTAGCTGGCATTTGTGTGTACTCGTGCATTGATATGCACACAAACATAATTCTTACCTTGAGTTTAATTTCTTTTCTTTTTAAAAATTCCTTGGGTTTAATAAGGATCTTTCATTTCTCTTTCTTTCTTTTTCCTATTTAGTATAACGCTTCCTCTTAGCAGAACTTTAATGGTACCCATGAGTTCTTACACTTAATTATTTTTCTCAGTTTGAGCATATTTATTGTTTGTTTGTGAACTTTCATTCCACCCTTTCCCAACAACTTAAGTTTTGACTTTTGGGTTTCAAATTGTGAAACAATAGCAAAGTTGGACTAAAATAAAAAGATTCAGCTTCTTCAGCTCACCTTCTTTAATAGGCAACTTAAGAATATGTCCTCCCTACAATGCACAATGGTGAAGTTCAAATGAGAACTTGAATAGGCAAATACACGACCAAACTAAAATGAACTGCTGTGCTGATATTAAGAGTTCCTGGTGGCCCGTTGCTTGTCCATTACATAGGTCTTGATCTAGGAGTAGATTTTAACAAAAGTCACATCGAAATGTAAAAGCACTAAGCTGACTTAACGGCTGTGGACAGAAAACAGAAGGAAGTAACACTATGTTAACTACATGTTGCTGAGGGCCTCTACGCCAGGAAGGATTTTACCTTCCAGAAGCTCTAGACTGGCACCACCTCCAGTGCTGACATGGCTGACTTTATCCTCAGTGTTCCATTTGGCACAGCAAGTAGCAGTGTCTCCACCCCCTATAATAGTGATGCAGCCCTTGGAAGTGGCTTTCACAATTTCATCCATGAGGGCTTTGGTTCCCTTAGCAAAGGCATCCCATTCAAATACTCCTAACGGGCCATTCCAAACAATTAGCCTTGCTTGAGCCACAACTTGAGCATGATTCTTGTTGCTCTCAGGACCACAGTCCAAACCCATCCAGCCGGGAGGTATGCCAGATGCTACAGTGGCTTTTCCAACCTGAGCATTCTCATCAAACTTGTCAGCAGTAACAAAGTCAACAGGAAAAGTAATCCTTACACCATTCTTTTTTGCTTTGGTCATGATATCTTTGACAATCTTGGCTCCCTCTTCGTCAAACAGAGAAGCACCAATCTCCATGTTGTTGAGTACCTTAAGGAAGGTGTAAGCCATTCCACCACCAATAATCATCTCATTGACTTTGTCCAGCATATTTTTGATAAGTTGGATCTTGTCTGCCACTTTGGCTCCACCAAGTATAGCCAGAAAGGGTCTCACTGGGTTTTCCAAGGCTTTAGCAAAGTAATCTAGTTCCTTCTTCATCAAGAATCCAGATGCTTTATGGGGCAGATTCACTCCCACCATGGAACTATGAGCCCGGTGCGCAGTGCCAAAAGCATCATTGACATAGACGTCCCCTAGCTTAGAAAGCGATGCTCGGAAGCCTTCTATTTTATCTGGCTCAGCTTTAATCTTCTTTCCAGAAGGATCTTGGCCCTTCCCTTCTTCCTCCACATGAAAGCGCAAGTTCTCCAGCAGGATGACTGAACCAGGAGCTGGGTTGGCACAGGCATTCTCCACTTCTGCACCTACACAGTCCTTCAGGAACAGAATATCCTTGCCCAGCAAGGATTTGAGCTCAGCAGCAACAGGCTGTAAGGAATATTTGTCAGGCATGGGAACACCATCAGGCCGACCTAGATGACTCATAAGAACTACTGCCTTGGCTCCATTGTCTAGGCAGTACTTGATGCTTGGGATGGAAGCCTTGATCCTCTGGTTGTTTGTAATCTGGTTCTTCTTCATGGGAACATTGAAGTCTACTCTCATGATGACTCGCTTCCCTCTAACATCCAGTTTGTCTAAAGTCAACTTCTTAGAAAGAGACATCTTGACAATATAAAGACATAGGCTGACACCTGGATCTTAATGCTGAAGAATCAACTTGCTGTTGGGAGGCTGAGTCGGTGGTGATTTTTAACGTCCTTGCCCCTTGCCCCACCCCTTTCTTTTCCACACTGTCTCCAGCACAACAGCCACTGTTAGACTGGAAAGGAAATCTAGCTTTGTGATTGGCTCATGGTCCTGTCAATCTGGATCTGAAATGTGTTGCTAGGTGAAGATTCCAACTGCCTGGACAGAGGGCCAGGTAGGGGATTAGAGGTACCTGGCTTTGGGCGAGACTTGGGTAGGTGAAGAAATCCCAGAATAAGAATGGTTCTAAAAAACAAGAAGAATGGTCCTGAGGTCTGCGACTCCTTCTGGCTCTTTTTGCCCCCACCCCACAGCTCGGTTAACAGTTGCTCTTATTATTAAAAACAAAACAAAAAGAACTCCATCCCCACACCCGCAAACCTACATACACCTCATTCACTTTAAATCTTAACATTTTGATATAAAAAACCTCTGTAGTGCCAAATAAAAGAAATATTTGAAATAATGATTTTCATATGAAACCTTGCTTATTCCAGTCAGCATAGTATAGTTCTGTTTTTTCCTTGTCTTGATAAATATTTCTGTTGAGGATGCGGCATGTTGTTAGCCTTCATCTTTAGATATATTCTAGGATGGGATGGGAATGCTGTCATATTTTCACTACTTTGCTTCTTCCATTTTACTACCATGGAAGAATTTCAGACTACCATGAAAGAATGGTCACTTCTGCAGGAGAATCCCATAAGATCATAGCAAAAAGAGTACCAGTAACAAGTGCTGAAAGTAATGGTGACATTTCTTTCAGACTACAATGTTACGATGAGGTTCCTTATTTTTTCTCTCCTCTCTGTTTGCTTTGCTACCTATACAACTTAGAAAATGAGCTGAGAAAAGTGCATGGTTTTCATAAGAATGAAAACATCTATTAGAATTGAAAGTGAGTGAGATATTCCATTTTTGGAGAAAGCAAATGTATGTGGCTAGTTGATTTAGTAATGAAAATTGGCTTTATAATTTTTTTCATTCAACTCCATAAGCTGAGTGAACTAAATATGTAAAATGAAGTCTTTGACAGAAATATATTTGAGGCATCACCTACTGAGATAGCTAAAATAAAAAATAAAAACAAGTGTTGCGAAAGACGTGGACAAATTGGAATCCTCATTTGTTGCTGATAGGAATGTCTAATGGTGCAGCCACTTCAGAAAACAGTATATCAGTTCCTCAATGTTGAAAATTAAGTCAACAGTATTTAAAAGCAACCTTAAATGGTGTTAAAAATATATAGTAACAGAAACTCTCATTTATTGCTCCCAGGAATGAAATATGCTACAGCCATTTTGGGAAACAGCTTGGCAGTTTCTTACAAATATGCATAGACTTACCATACAAGTCATCAATCCTATTTCTAGATATTCATCCAAGGACATCAAAAACCTGTATTCTCTCAAAATTCTGTAAACAAATGTTTAGAGTAGTTTTATTAATAATTACCAAAAATTGTATATTCTTCAAGTAATAAATAAATAAACTGTGATATATCCATGCGATGGAATATTACTTTTAAAAAAGAAAAGAAACAAGCTATTTACTTACACAAAAGCCCTGGATAAAACTTAAATGTGTCTTACTAGCTGAAGAAATCCAGGCAAAATAATTATGTAGAGATTGTACAATTCCATTTGTATGATATTTGAAAAAAGGCAAGACTATAGGGATGGAAAACATATCAGTGGTTGCTACATGTTAGGAGAAGACAGTATGGTCAACTATAATGGGGATACGCAGAAGGATTTTTAGTGTGGTAAACTTTTCTATGAGGTACTGGAGTGGTGGATACAACATTCTATGCACTTGTCAAAATTCATAGAATTGTACATTGTAGAGAGTGAACTTTAATGAATGCAAATAAAAAAATATGATCTAGAGTGTTAGGGAATCTTATTATGTAATGTAGCCTCTGACAAATAAGCCTAACTGTATTGTAATATATAGGAAATTTTACTACAGGTGATGTGGAAATTTTACTACAGGTCATGTGGGAAAAAAAAGGGGATGACTTAAGTAACTTTGCAAAAGAGGTATTCAGTTTGTAAAATTAAAGACGAAAACAACTGTCCATAAATATAATACTCTAGTTGGTAAATTTGAATATCACACATTTATAGATGAATAATTCTTAAACTATGTGTGTTATTAGAGATAAGCAAATAATGGAACATAATAAAAAGTTTCTCACTGTCAGGAAAATAAGTTACAAATAAGCAAGAGCAGAATGAACTCTGTGGTGCTAGACTAAGAGTCTGAGATATCAATATGAACTCATATTAAGTTCAATATACACATAGGTTGATATGGATATAATTACAGATATGTATATAATATGTGTTCATTTTCTATTGCTACTGTAGCAACTTGTCACAAATTTAGCTACTTGAAATAACACAATTTTGTGTTCAAAAACAATCCTGTACGTCAGAAATTCAGGTTGTCTCTCCTGGTTTCTTGCTCTGGATTTTATAAAGTTTTTTTGGCTGGGTTTTCATTACAAGGCTCTAGGAAGAATTTACTTCTAATCTCATTTAGGCTTTTGGCAGGATTCAGTTCCTTGCAATTATAGGACTGATCTACCTGCTTTTGGCTAGCTGTTAATAAACCCCTGAAGGTCCTCTCAGGTTTGTAGGTTCCTATATCTGAGAGCCAGCAACGATGCATTGAATTCTTAGAATTGGAATCTCTCTGATTTTCATTTCTACTCCATCTGTTTTCCACTTTCAGCCAGAGAAAATTCTCTGCTGTTAAGGACTCATTTGATTAAGTTGGGCCAAACTAGATAATACAGGATAAACTCCCTAATTAAATACTGTGATATAATTATATCTGCAAAGTCTCTTTTGTCATGTAGCACCAGTATTTACAAGTTCTGGGGAATAGGATATGGACATCTTTGGTAGGCCATTATTCTGCCTACTCAAACAGGATTTGGATACACACAAATATTTTCAAGCTCTGTTCATAAGAAGGCAGAGAAGCAGTGACTTATAAATAAATAAGTGGGGGTGGGAGGAAGGACAAAATTTATAGAGGAATTCCAAATAATGTGTGTAGATACATTCCTCTACTAGAGGTGGAGCTTAATTGACTGTTTGAATGTAGTGATAAATAGATTCTGAGTATTCAAATTATTATTCACCATGATTTACAAATATTAGATTTGAAAGACCCAAAAGGAAAAATGCTCTTTTGTTTTGACACCTTTCTGTAAAGAAGATTTGCAGTGTGTTCTGCACTGACCTAAACCACAAGGGCATTTTGTCACCACTTCCCCAAGATCTGTCTTCATGTAACAGCATCAAGCTCTGAGGACCTTGTCTTTCAAAATTAAAATCCTGATACCACGTATCACCCCACATAGAGGCTGAAATGTCTTCTTGACTAAATCAAGTTTTCATCTATGTTCACAGCATCAGTGTCTCTACGTCCTGCTGTTCTTGGACAGGTTTTCCAGGTTTTGTTTATGCAAATGTCCTCTGTTTCTCTCCAGGACTTTTAAGGCCTGCTTACTTAGCTACTAGTATTTGCTCATGGTGGTGACTGATTAAAATCGATGGTGGAAAGATTTCATCACAGGTTTTCAATTTTCTTTGAAAATTGGAACATGTTATGGATATACTCTATTATTCTTTCTATTAGGAAGCCTTTGAAATATTTGGAGCCGTTTAACTTCAATTCACCTTTCTGTTGACAATGATTGTAAAATATGCAACTACATATTCCCTATGTTATACAGAGTTCTGGGTGCTGAAATGACCAATAATCTATAGTTACATATATTCTCATGTACATATCATGTCATTTTAGTCACTAATTTTTAGTATTTCAAAATACACCAATCCTTCTTTTAACAATTTAAAAATAATTTTTAAATTGCTTATGAATTTGTAAATGTCCGTATTAATAATAGCAGCAAATTACAATTTATGCATTTGAAAATATTTCCATAAGTTCTTGGGATCATTGTAAAAGGTAGGCTAAGGTCTGTGTGGTGCTATTTCCCACTTTCAATGGTGAAAACCGCTACTCTTGTATCAACCTAATAGATAACTTCTTACATAGTGCAGAATTAGTTTAAAAACAACAGAATAATTCACACGATAACATTATGTATGAATTAGCTGATGCATTTGTTTTAAAGTATACCTTTTTTGCATTTGTTCCTCCATCTACTTATCTATTCTTCTAACAGTTCTGTTGCATAAATTTTAAGTAAATTTTACTGTTTTTATATTTTGTTTCTATAATCTAATTTTTTAGAAGATAAAAGGACATATGGAGATATGGCCAAAATTAAATAGCTAAGTTACCCAGTCACAAATAGGTAAATTTTAGGACTTTTGTGTATTAAATTCCTACAGATCTCTGTTATTGATTATTAATTGATGTAGGAACCGAATAGGACAAACTCAATGTGAAGACTAAGAATTTTAATGTTATTGCAATAAAGTTAATGTGACATAAGTTCTATAAATATTATAGTATATAACACAAATTATTACCAGTTGAAACTAATCCTAGGGGAGGATTGATGTATTGCTGATATTAGGTTTTATTTTCCTTAAGGAGTCCAAATTAGATCAGTGGAGGTAATCATCCTTAATAAGAAAATTGTCTTCTTAAAGTTATAATTGAAAAGCGTGTTTCAAGAGGGAACGTTTTAATTAAAATTTTAATAAAAGAGATTGGAAGCTACAGAGTTTAATTCACAGCAATAAGTTATTTTAGAGTTATTTTAAACTGATGAGTAACCTGGGATTATTTTTCTAAAGACGTTCCAAAAACTTTTATCAATTTAGCTTTAAATACATTTTATTATTCTACAATAAAATAATGAATTAATTCATTAAAATGAAAACAATTGTAAGTATCAGCTTGTCTTCTAATACTGAAACTCAGGACATTCTCATTACTATATGATTTTTCTATTACTCCCAAGCTAAAAAGTTTCAATAGAAAATAGAAGTATGAGATACCTCCTGAGAAACAAATGGTCCACTAAATTTTAATAAAATATATCTTTATTTATTAAGGCTACTACTTAATCATCATTATGATGTATCCAATTGTGGCTTGCATTATGCAAAACATATTTATAATTTAAACAATTATATTAGTTGATCAACTTTTGATACAGTCAAAATATTTGCCTGATACTATTTCTTGGAGTTTCATCTATGATAGCATATTGAGGATAACACTGCAATAGAGAAAGGGCATAGATGGGAAAGGAGACAGCTGTAGTTTGCATAAGCTCTAAGCTAAAAGAAACACAGATTATGAAAATGTGTCTTTGTATCTCCAACATTAACTAGGGGAATTGGGACAGTTATTGGATAAATTCACTACAGGTGACAAGAATAATTGACCAACTAGTTTAATCAAAATATATGGAAGACTATATACATTCCAAAAATATGGCCCAACATCACTGATTTCTGTATAAGATAAAGACCTGTAAAATATATTCTAGTTCTCAGTCTCTTATATAGTTTTGGAAATTCCAGTGTGAGACAGGGAATGATATGGAGCTCCTTTTAGTAACAACCAAAACCTATGAGAGGCCCTAAGGTTTTTGAATTCTTGCATTTCCTGGGAGAGAGAAAGTGGCCTTCAGTGGAAGTCCAAAAACCAAGAAGAGAGATTGAGTTGCTGTAGAGGATATTTGTTGCACTGTTTCTCCCTCCATTGTATGCAGTTGAAATCAAGCCTATTCATGAGTGTGATCAGGATGGACTTAACTGGAGCAGCAGTTGGAAAGGGTATGCCTTGTAAACTGTGATGGGCTAAGTCCTGGGCAGTATTGAAATGTTGATTTTATCATTCAGTAAAATAAAGTGTCAAGAAAAAAGGAAAAAAGGAAAAAAGAAAAAAAGTGAAAAGACAAAAGAGAAGAAAGAAAAACTAAAAAAGTGAAAAGACAAATAAAATAAGAGAGAAAAGAGAAAGAAACTTGAAATGTCATTTCGATCTCTTTTTGTCACTTCAAGATCTCTTTCTTTTATTGTTCCGATTGTAGAGTTCTATAGAGGTGATACTGGAGCCAGGCTGGACTGAAGCCCCAAGAACAATAATTATGCTTAGCTCTAGTAGGCTCTAGCTCTTGGCTGATAATCTAGGAAATAAGCTATTGAAGTAGATGTACTACAATGTTCCCTAGAGGACAGACAATATCTATGCTGGAAATGGGAATAAGGAGCAGGAAATCATGCACTATATTGTAGGAGGCTCTTTCAATGTATATTTCCTCCAATTTCAACACACACACATAAATGAAGTTAGTACTTGAGGCTTGGCTCACCCTGCAGATTGGCAATAACGACAATAAAGATATTTATAAGGAGAATAATTCAACATGTCTGAGGAGCTTCAGCATTATGAGTGAAAGCTAACAGATAGCAAAATATATCTAGGGAAGCCAAATTCATAGCTTAACACAAGATTTAAACAAATGGAAAAAGTCTTACAGAAATAAATACAATGGAAATATGAAGGACAATGAAGCCATTGTAAAGCATAACCACTTCAATATATTGGATACAAAAAATGTTGAAATATGTAACTCAAAGGGATAGATTGCATCATAAAATAAAAGCTTTAAAATAATGAATTAGTGATCAGATAATTTGTGGAGGAATTCTTGCATAACACACCAGAAGAGGGCCAAGAGGAAATGAGTGAGGACAAAGTTAAGGTGTGAGGAAATTAAAATTTGTAACAATACTAATATCTATCACAGAGAAGTCATAAAAGGAGAAAAAATATAAAATGAAGATGATTAAGGTTTTAACAAATTACATCCTATAATAGAATAAAAAATCAGATCTCAGGTTCAAAGTGTTCATAACATGATATGCAGAATAGCCAATATTTGAAACAAATTCACACTCTAGAAACACTACAATGAATTTTAGGAACATTAACACTAAGAACGCATATTTTTCTTAAGTTTCCAGGGTAGAAAAGCAGATCACTGCAAGGGAAAAGATTCAGATTGAGATCCCACAACAGGGTGACTATGGTCAATAACTTAATTTTACATTTTAGAATAACCATTATAAAAGACTGTGATTGTATTGTTCATAACACAAATGATAAATGCTTGAGAGTATGACACTCTATTCTCCATGATGTGATTATTTCACATTGCATGCTTGTATCAAAGCATTCAAAACATCTCATGTACCCCACAAATATACACACTTACTATGTACTCACAAAAATTAAAAATTAAAAAAATTAAATTAAATACAAAAATTTCCACAATTAGCAAAAACAATTTTTAACCTAAACTTTTATATCTAGATAATGTATAATTTAAATGGGAGAGTTAATTAAAAGTATTTCCAATCATAAAGAATATCAGAATTTTTGTCTCACTGAGAGATAAAAGAAGTTTCCTAAAAAAATAAATAAAAACAAAAGACCAACTCTGGGTGACTTTATTCAAATAGGAGGAAATTGAAGTGCAGAACAAATCAATAAGTTTGGAAAATGAAGCATGACTAAAAATTCTAGTAGAATTAATTGTCCGAATAAGTAATCATCACAGCTTTTAGAGTATTCATTGTTGTTTTAAATCATAATTTGATTTTTATAATATTGTCTTATAGTTTTGCCAATATATAAAAGCACTGTTTATGTTGATAGGTTGATCTTAAATATGTCTTCCTTGCTGAGGTTTCCTACGAATTTAAGAAAAATCTTGAAATAATGAATGTACAAATGATTTAAGTAATTGCTTAATGTCAAAATAATTAGATTTCTCTTTCCTTCTTATCTTTATACTTATTGTCATATATCTTAATTTGAATTGTTTTGGACAAGGAATCAACAATATTTCAAACACTTGAAATGATATTAGGCATTGATATGGTTTGGCTCTCCCAAATTCTGGGAATTGTATCTCCCAGAATTCGCATGTGTTATGGGAGGGACCCAGGGGGAGGTAATTGAGTCATGGGCGCCAGTGTTTTCTGTGCTATTCTCATGATAGTGAATAAGTCTCATGAGATCTGATGGGTTTATCGGGGGTTTCCGCTTTTGCTTCTTCTTCATTTTCTGTTGCTGCCATGATGTAAGAAGCACCTTTCACCTCCCACCATAATTCTGAGGACTCCCCAGCCCTGTGGAACTTTATGTCCAATTAAACCTCTTTTTATTCCCAGTCTTGGGTACATTCTTTATCAGCAGGGTGAAAATGGACTGATACAATAAACTGGTACCAGAAGTGGGGCATTGCGGAAAAGATACCTGAAAATGTGGAAGCAGCTTTGGAACTGGGTAACAGGCAAAGGTTGGAACAGTTTGGAGAGTTCAGGAAAAGACAGGAAAATGTGGGAAAGTTTGGGACTTCTTAGAGACTTGTTGAATGGCTTTGACCAAAATGCTGATAGCAATATGGACAATAAGGTCCAGTCTGAGATGGTCTCAGATGGAGATGAGGAACTAGTTTGGAACTGGAGTAAAGGTGACTCTTGTTATGTTTTAGCAAAGAAACTAGTGGCATTTTGCCGCTGCTCTAGAGGTCTGTGGAACTTTGAACTTAGGAGAGATGATTTAGGATATCTGGTAGAAGAAATTTCTAAGCAGTAAAGCATTCAAGATGTGACTTGGGTACTGCTGAAGGAATTCAGTTTTAAAAGGGAAATGAACCAAAAAAGTTCAGAAATTTCCATCCTGACAATGCAATAGAAAAGAAAAAAACATTTTCTGGGGAGAAATTCAAATCAGCTGCAAAAATTTGCATATGTAGCAAGGAAACTAATGTTAATCCCCAAGACCATGGGGAAAATGTCAATAGGCCGTGTCGGAGAGCTTCATAGCAGCACTCCCCACTACAGGCCCAAAGACCCAGGAGGAAAAAGTGGTTTCATGGTCCAGGCCCAGGATCCCCATGCTGTGTGCAGCTTAGGGACTTGGCGCCCTGTGTCCCAGCTGCTCCAGGTTTGGCTGAAGGGGCCAACATACAGTTCAGGCTGTGGTTTCAGAGGGTGGAAGCCCCAAGCCTTGGCAGCTTGCATGTGGTGTTGAGACTGCGGGTGCACAGAAATCAAGAATTGAGGTTTGGGAACCTCCACCTAGATTTCAGAAGATGTATGAAAATGCCTGGATGACTAGACGAAAGTTTGCTGCAGGGGCAGGGCCCTCATGAAGAACCTCTGCTAGCACAGTGCAGAAGGGAAATGTGGGGTCAGATCCCCCACACAGCGTTCCCAGTGGCGTGCTGCCTAGTGGAACTGTGAGAAGAGGGCCATCATCCTCCAGACCCCAGAATGGTAGATCCACCAACAGCATGAACCATGTGCTTAGAAAAGTCACAGACACTCAATGACAGCCTGTGAAAGCAGCCAGGTGGGTGGCTGTATGTACCCTGCAAAACCACAGGGCAGAGCTCCCCAAGACCATGGGAACCCACCTCTTGCATCAGAGTAACCTAGATATGAGACCTGAAGTAAAAGGAGATTATTTTGGAGCTTTAAAGTTTGACTGCCCCGCTGGATTTCGAACTTGCATGGGCCCTGTAATCCCTTTGTTTTGGTCAGTTCCTTCCATTTGGAATAGCTGTATTTACCCAATACCGGGACCCCCTTTGTATCTAGAAAAGAACTAGCTTGCTTTTGATTTTACAGGCTCTTAGGCAGAAGGGACTTGGCTTGTCTCAGTTGAGACTTTGGACTGTGGACTTGTGGATTAATGCTAAAATGAGTTAAGACTGTGGACTGGGTGCAGTGGCTCACGCCTGTAATCCTAGCACTTTGGGAGGCCTAGGCGAGTGGATTTCCTGAGCTCAGGAGTTCAAGACCAGCCTGGGCAACAGGGTGAAACTCCATCTCTGCTAAAATACAAAAAAAAAAGCCAGGTGTGGCAGCTTGCTCCTTTAGTCCCAGCTTCTCGAGAGGCCGAGGCAGGAGAATTGCTTGAACACAGGAGGCAGAGTTGCAGTGAGCCAAGATCATGGCACTGCACTCCAGCCTGGGCAACAGAGCAAGACTCTGCCTCCAAAAAAAAAAAAAAAAAAAAAGACTAGGGGACTATTGGGAAGGCATGGTTGGTTTTGAAATGTGAGGACATGAGATTTGGAGGGGCCAGGGGTGGAGTGATATGGTTTGGCTGTGTCTCTACCAAATCTCAACTTGAATTGTATTTCCCAGAATTCCTACCTGTTGTCAGGGGGACCCACGGGGAGGTAGTTGAATCATGGGGACTGTTCTTTCCCGTGCTATTCTCACAATAGTAAATAAGTCTTATGGGATCTGATGGGTTTATCAAGGGTTTCCACTTTTGCTTCTTCCTCATTTTCTCTTGCTGCTGACACATAAGATGTGTCCTTCGCCTCCCACTGTGATTCTGAGGCCTCCCCAGCCATGTGGAACTGTAAGTCCAATTAAACCTCTTTTTCTTCCCAGTCTTGGGTATGTCTTTATCAGCAGCATGAAAATGGACTAATACAGGCTTATTTCAGACACACTTTGTTTTTTCCAAGTTTTAAGTTCTCTGAAATCAGGATGCTCCTGGCATTGAAGTGAGTTACAGATATGAATAGAATCTACTATTCATTCTAGTAGAAGACAGAAAATTTTGTTCAATTGTCTTAGTATCACTTTTCTGTTGGCAGTATATGTAAAATATACCTTTCATTATCCTATGTACAGAATTCTGGGTGCTGAAATGACCAATAATATATATTAATATAAACAAATTTAATCAATTATTTTAGGGACAAAACAGACTAATACTTTAGTAAATATGAATACTTACTTTTTATGAAACAATTAATATCCCATTTAAAGCTATTAATGTAAAGTTCTAAAAAACTTTTGCATTCTAAAAATTTTCTTTTTTTTTTAATTTAGTACCTTAGGATTTATTTTAGATTGCCATTGATAGCTCATTAGTCTTTTTAAAGCATCATTTCTTCCTTGGTTCTGTCTTTTTTTAAGCTTTTATCTTAGGTTCAAGAGTGCATGTGCAGGTTTGTTATATAGGTAAATTGCATGTCATGGGGTTTTGCTGTACAGATTATTTTATCACCGAGGTAATAAGCATAATGCCCAATAGGTGGTTTTTCATTCCTCACCCTCTTCCCACCCTCCACCCTTAAGTAGGCCCCAGTGTTTGTTGTTCCCTTCTTTGTTCCATGAGTACTCAATGTTTAGATCCCACTTCTAAGTGAGAGCCTGCAGTATTTGTTTTTCTGTTCCTGTTTTAGTTTGCTTAGAATAATGGCCTCCAGCTCCATCCATGTTGCTATAAAGGCAGCTAGAAAGAAGGGGCAGGTCACCTACACAGGGACTTTATACTAACAGCAGAACCTTCAGCAGAAACCCTACAAGCCAGAAGAAATTGGATGCCTAGTCAGCATTCTTAAAAAAAGAAGTTCCAAACAAGAATTTCACATCCAGACAAACTAAGCTTCTTAAGCAAAGGAGAAATAAGATCCTTTTCAGGCAAGCAAATATTAAGAAAATTTGTTACCACCATATTTGCCTTACAAGAGGTCCTTAAAAATTGAAAAATAACTTTCTATATGCCTGTATAATTGTCTTGCAATAGACAGGAGTCTTATTTTCCTGTTTGACTTTTTATTTTTACAGAGCTCAAAACTTTCAGTAGGACAGCTGGGTGCAGTGGCTCACACCTGTAATCCCAGGTGGGTGGATCACGAGGTCAGGAGATTGAGACCATTCTGCTGACATGGTGAAACTCCGTGTCTACTAAAAATACAAAAAAGTAGCTGGGTGAGGTGGCGGGCACCTGTACTCCCCGCTACTCGGGAGGCTGAGGCAGGAGAATGGCGTGAACCTGGGAGGCAGAGCTTGCAGTGAGCCGAGATCTTGCCACTGCACTCCAGCCTGGGTGATGGAGCAAGACTCTGTCTCAAACAAACAAACAAACAAACAAAACTAAACAAAACAAACTGTCAGTAGGACATAGAAGATTATGACTGGGACAACCAATTACTGAGTTTTCATTAAACAAATCTTTTCATTAGTCTAGGGATAATGTCTAAATACAGTTGTTATATATCCAATAGCGGTCTCCCTAATAAAAAAACATGTTTTATAATTTTTAATAATTTTGTAATGTTTACATGCATAAACATTTTATTTTTTATAATTAAATAATTATATTTAATTGATTAATTTTCAATGTCTTTAAAGTTTTGCAGTGTAATCTACCATGTGGTTTAATCTATAATAATATGTTGAAAATAACACTGCCACAGAGAAGAGGTAGAGGCTGGAGATGAGAGGGTTGTAGTCTGTTTCTTCTCCCTGACAGTGATCCTGGCATATGCCATGAGATTCCTGTGCTGCTGAACCACTCCATGATTGAAAGGCTGTGGTCATAAAGAGGGGAGTGGGAAGTATTAATTTGTCTCACATTTCTGAGATATGTGAGCTATGTACCATATTAATCACATTTGGATTCTGATATGGGTTGGCTGTGTCCCCATCCAAATCTCATCTTGAATTATAGCTCCCATAATTCCCATATGTCATGGCAGGGACCCAGTGGGAGGTAACTGAATCATGGGGATGGTGCTTTCCTGTGTTGTTCTCATGACAGTGAACAAGTCTCACGAGATCTGATGGTTTCATAAAGGGGAGTTCCCCTGCACAGGCTCTTTTTGCCTGCCGCCATGTGAGAGGTGACTTTGCTCCTCCTTTGCCTTCCACCATGATTGTGAGGTGTCCCTGGCCATGTGGAACTTTGAGCCACTTAAACCTCTTTCCTTTGTAAGTTACCCAGTCTCAGGTATGTTTTTATTAGTAGTGTGAAAACACACTAATACACATTCGCACAAATTATTTTAATTTTTGAAGCAACTTGAATCTCTTTCTTATAAGGGATATAATTTGTACCCAGATCTATCAAAGAAATCACTGTCTATGGCAGTTATAGCTTTACAAAATGTATTTCTTAAATAATAAGACTTGAAAATTAAAATTACTCCTTGATCCATGGGTTGCAGAATTGATATTGTGTTAGCAGGCATGAAAATAGTGTTAATCTCCTTGGACAACTACATCACAGCTCTTGGGTGACCAGTTGCATTGTCAATGACCAGTAACATTTTGAAAGCAATATTATTTTGTCAGCATTTAATCTCAACAGTGGGCATAAAATATTCAGAAAAACATGCTGTAAAAAAATGTTCTGGGCTGGGTGCGATGGTTCATGCCTGTAATCCCAGCACTTTGGGAGGCCAAGACAGGTAAATCATGAGGTCAGGAGTTCCAGACCAGCCTGGCCAACATGGTGAAACCCTGTCTCTACTAAAAATACAAAAATTAGCCAGGCATGGTGACATGTGCTTGTAATCCCAGCTACTCAGAAGGCTGAGGCAGGAGAATTGTTAGAACCCAGGAAGTGGAAGTTGCAGTGAGCTGAGATCATGCCACTGCACTCCAGCCTGAGCGACAGAGCAAAACGGTGTCTCAAAAAAAAAAAAAAAGTTCGGGAAGATAGCTGATTAGAAGCAGCTGTGGTCTGCAGCTCTCATGGAGAAGAATGAAAATGGCGAGTGAATTCTATACCTTCAACTGAGGTAACCAGGTTAACCAGGTTCTCACTTTGGGACTGTCTAGGTGGTCCGCATGACCCACAGAGAGTGAGGGAAGGCAGGTGGGGTGATGGCCCACCCAGGAGTGCTGTGGAATCAGGGAGACCCCTACCCCCAGCTAAGGGAGGTGGTGAGTGATTGTGTGACCTGGGCCAGGAAACCACATGTTTCTCATGGATCTTGCAGCCCGCAGATGAAGAGATCCCGTTGTGAGTCAATACCACCAGGGCATTAGGTTCAAAGCACAGAGCTGTGCAGACTCTTGGAGGTCGCTCAGGCACACACAGAGACCCAGGAATTTTTGCATACTCGGGCCCTGGGAATTCTGGTGAGGCAGATCTGTCCATTCTCCTAGGAAAGGGGCTGAAGTCTGGGAGCCAAGTGGCATTGTTCAGCAGGCCTTGCTCCCAAGTTAAGACCCACTGGCTTGGAATTCCAGCTGGCCAGAAGCAGCAGGCTGGATACTCTATGAGATGTTCAAGTTCCCTGGAGGAGGGTCGGCTGCTATCTCTGCAACCTGAGTTTGCTGTTTTAGTCTGCCGGCTCCAGGGAGTCCGGGTGGTCCAGACCAGGAGCAATTCCCCAGAGCAGAGGACAGCTTCTGTGGCAGATCATGGCCAGACTGCTTTTTTTTTTTTTTTTTTTTTTTTTTAATGGAGTCTCACTCTGTTGCCCAGGCTGGAGTGCAGAGTGGCACTATCTTGGCTCACTGCAACTTCTGCCTCCCAGGTTCAAGCAATTCTTCTGCTTCAGCCTCCTGAGTAACTGGGACTAAAGGTGTCCTCCACCACACCCAGCTAATTTTTGTATTTTTAATAGAGATGGGGTTTCACCATATTGGCCAGGCCGGTCTTGAACTCCTGACCTTGTGATCCGCCCACCTCAGGCTCCCAAAGTGCTGGGATTACAGGCATGAGCCACAGCATCTGGCCCAGACTGCTTCTTTAAGTGAGACCCCAATCCATCCCTCCTCAATGCGCGGGGCCTCCCTTCAAGAACTTTAGTGACTCTCACCAAGGTTTCATGGACAGAACTCTGGTCTTTCTGGGTGGAGTCCCTCAGGGGAGGGGTGGCCATCATCTTTGCAGTTCAGTGACTTATGCTTTCCTGCCTGCTGGATCTGGAGAGTTCAGGAGGTCTGGAGGAGGGGCCTTTCCCCCCAGTGCAGCATACCTACTCCACCAACGGGCAGCCAGACTGCTTCTTTAAGTGGGTCCCTGATCCCATTCCTCCTGACTGACTGAGACCTCCCAATAGGGATCTCCAGGCACTTCCTGTAATAGCATTTGGGGGCAGCATCAGGTCGGTGCCCTTTGAGATGGAGCTCTAAGAGGAAGGAGCAGGCTGCCATCTCTACTATTTTGCAGCTTCACTGGTAATACCTCCAAGTGCAGGGGGTACCTAGGTGATTAAAGTCTGGAGTGGACCCCCAGCCAACCACAGCAGCCCTACAGAAGAGGGGTCTGACTGCTGAAAGAAAAACAAACAAATAGAAATCAACAACAATAGCAGCATCGACAAAAAAGACCCCACAAAAACCCCATTCAAAGGTCAGCAACCTTAAAGATCAAAGACAGATAAGATCACAAAGATGAGAAAGAATCAATATAAAAATGCTGAAAATTCAAAAAGCCAGAGCCCCTCTTCTCCTCCAAATGATCACGACACCTCTTCTTCAAGGGCACAAAACTAGGCTGAGACTGAGATGGCTGAATTGACAGGAGTAGGCTTCAGAAAGTGGGTAATAATGAACTTCACTGAGCTAAAGGAGCATGTTCTAACCCAATGGAAAGAAGCTAATAATCATGATAAAACATTACAGGAGATGATAACCAAAATAGCCAGTTTAGAGAGGAATATAAATGACCTGTTGGAGCTGAAAAACACAACAAGAAAACTTCACAGTGAAATCACAAGTATCAACAGCCAAATATGCCAGGTGGAGGAAAGAACCTCAGTGCTTGAAGACTATCTTTCTGAAATAAGACAAGCAGAAAAGAATAGAGAAAAAAGAATGAAAAGATATGAACAAAACCTCTCAGAAATATGCGATTATGTGGAAAACAAATGAACAAACAAACAAACAAACCTATGACTGATTGGGGTAACTGAAAGAGACGGGAGAGCAGAACCAAGTTGGAAAACATACTTCAGGATGTCATCCGGGAGGACTTCAACCTAGCAAGACAGGCTAACATTCAAATTCAGGAAATCCAGAGAAGTCCATTAAGATACTCCACGAGATCAACCCCAAGACATCTAATTCTCAGATTCTCCAAGGTTGAAATGAAAGAAAAAATGTTAAGGCAGACAAAAAGAAAGGCTAGGTCACCTACAAATGGAAACCCATCAGACTAACAGCGGACCTCTCAGCAGAAACTCTGTAAGCCAGAAGAGATTGGGGGCCAATATTCAACATTCTTAAATAAAAGAATGTCCAATCCAGAATTTCGTATCTGGCCAAACTAAGCTTCATAGGTGAAGGAGAAATAAGATCGTCTTCAGACAAGCAAATGCTGAGGAAATTCATCACCATCAGGCCTGCCTTTTAAGAGCTCTTGAAGGAATCACTAAATATGGAAAGGAAAAACTGTTACCATCCACCACAAAAACACACTGAAGTACAAGCAGTTCTCATGTCTCAGCCTCCCAAGAAGCTGAGATTACAAGTGTGTACCACCATACCTGGATAATTTTTGTATTTTCTATAGAGATGGGGTTTCACCATGTTGTCCAGATTGGTCTTGAACTCCTTGCCTCAAGCAATCTGCCCACCCCAGCCTCCAAAAGTACTGGGATTATAGGTGTGAGCCACCACGGCCTGCCAGCATTAATTATCTTAGATCTGGATAACTTGCTGCAGCTTCTCCATCAACATTTGCTCTTTCACTTTGTACTTTTGCTTTATGAAGATGGCTTCTTTCCTTAAACCTCCTGGAGTAACTTCTGCTAGCTTCAAACTTTTCTTCTGCAACTTCCTCCCCTCTCTCAGTCTTCATAAAATCGAAGAGGGTTAGGGCCTTGCTCTGTATTAGGCTTTGCTTAAGGAAATGTGGCTGGTTTGATCTGTCCAGACTACTAAAACTTTTTCCATGTTTTGCTTTTATATTATTCATGTGTTCATTAGAGTAGCACTTTTAATTTTCTTCAGTAACTTTTATTTGCATTCACAACTTGATAACCAGCACAAGAGGTTTAACTTTTGACCTGTCTTAGCTGTCAACCTGCCTTCCTCACTAAGCTTACTCAGTTTAGCCTTTTGATATAAAGTGAGAGACTTGCAACTCTTCCTCACATTTGAATACTTAGAGAACATTGGAGGGTTATGACTTGGCCTAATTTTAATATTGTTCTGTGGAAATAGGGAGGTCCAAGGAGAGGACGACATATAGCAACTGCCTATTGTTGGAGCAGTCAGAACACACACAACATATATTAATTAAATTTGCCATCTTATATGGGTGTGGTCCATGGCACCCCAAAACTATTACAATAGTGACATCAGGGATCACTGGTCACTGTAACAAGTATAATAATAATGAAAAAGTTGAAAATATTTTGAGAATTACAGTATTGTGAGAATGTGGCACAGAGATGTGAAGGGAGCACATACTATTGGGAAATGGTCCTTAGAGACTTATTTGATGCAGGGCTGCCAAAATCTTTAATTTGTAAAAAAAAAAAAAAAATCTGTACAACACAATAAAGTGAAGTGCAGTAAACAAGGTATGCTTGTATTTGTACACTTATGCTCATAGCAGCATAATTTGCAATAGCCAAAGGTGAAAACAACCCAAATGTTCATTGACAGCCGAATGTATAAACCAAACGTGCTATATACACACAGTGGAATATTATTCATCCTTCAAAATAAATGACGTTCCAACACATTACAACATGGATGAACACAGATTGAAGATATTATGTTGAGGGAAATAAGCCCGTTACAAAAGGACAAACACTATATGAGTACACTTATATGAGGTACCTAGAGTATCAAATTGATAGAAACAAAAAGCGAAATGTGGTCTCCAGGAGCTGAGGAAAGGGAAAATGAACAGTTATTGTTTAATTTGCACAGTCTCAGTTGACAAAGCTGAAAAAGCTCTGTAGACAGTGAGATGGTTGCAAAATAATATCAATGTACTTTATGTTCCTGATCACTAATGCTACATAATTAAAAAATGATAAATGGTAAATTTTATGGGAATTCAGCTATTGGAAAAGAGGCAGAAGCTGTTGTTTTTATTATTTACATACATTACAAATGTAACTTAAAAATGAGATTGATTTTGTGGCTTCTTGAGAAACCAAATGAAGAAAAATGGAACTAAGGGATGTCAATGATAAACACAGCCAAACATTAGTTAAATTGTTGAGAAAATACTTGAGTCAGTAATGACTATTGCAGTACGGAAAAGAATCCAGTGTGAACTCAAGTCAACTTAGATTCATACAGAGTAACTGGCATTATAAAGGGAGGATGAGGAAATAGGGAGCGGGTGAGTGGAAGCTCAATAGTGCCAGAGAAAGAAAACAAATTTAAAAGTGGGGAGTTTGTCCAGGGAAAACACACCTGGGTTTGCTAACTGGCACTAACTGGCACTTGTGGGAATTAGGCTACACTTTTCCCACAGACACTGTGACACAGGGGCCCTAATCTTTAGGTGTTGGCTGAAACAAACTTTTGATGATCTTGAGTTTTTTCAGGAATGCACTTTAAGAAAGCCTAATATCATCCTACGGATGCAGCCTTAAACTGTTTGAAATGATCGAAGTGTGTTTTCAAGTCTTTATAGGCCAAAATTGGCAGGTATATTTAAGAAATAGGCTCCTCTGAGCCAGGCTAGAGTTTGGTAAAAGAGAATCTTTTTTAGAGGTTAAGCATCTTCTATAAGTCATATATGAAGGGAATTACACTTCATTGGGATCTGAATTATAAGAGGAATTCAGTAGGTCAAGTGTAAGTTTGTAATAAGCCAATAGAATGATTACAGTTTTTTCTCATTTTTTTTTTTTTTTTGGTCACACATGCTTACAGTCACTTAAAAATACGTGTATTTGCCAACACACAAACTTACCTTTTTATAAAGGTTACCTGCTATATCTTTATCTGAGGATGTCCATTCCCCACTCTGAAAAATTTTAGACTCATTGTACCAACCTTCAAATACA
This sequence comes from Theropithecus gelada, assembly GCF_003255815.1. Classification (NCBI taxonomy): domain Eukaryota; kingdom Metazoa; phylum Chordata; class Mammalia; order Primates; family Cercopithecidae; genus Theropithecus; species Theropithecus gelada. The sequence goes on from NC_037671.1 coordinate 52,086,778, forward strand.
TTTGATCATGAGACAGGATAAGATGAAAATTGTATATTTCCTCAACAGACATTTACTCTCTGAAAAAGGGAAACAGGGCTGGGTCACACTCTACAAGAATATTTTTCTCATTTTTATTTTACAAATGCTTCTCTGATCATCTAGGCAACATCTAGAGAGGGTAAACTCCGTTATATCCCTGTTGGCAATCTTCTTTCTTTCTCATTGATAAATGAGTATGTGGTGCCCAGGTTCAGTGATAAGTTGATAGCAGGAGATGATAAACAAGCTTTGAAATCAGATCAACTAACCTTTCAGTCTCTGCCTCTTTCAAGCTAATGGAGATAAGTGAAACCAAATCAGAGAAGCTTAAGAATTGTAACAGGGTCCATGGCTACTCTGAAGCCATTGTATTCATTACATAAGGACCATGAGATAAGCATCTGTTCTATTTAACCATCCACCACCTATGGTGTGGGCTTTTCATCCAGCATGGTATTCAGGAATGATCCTCCTTTCTCTGGGCCAGGGAGGATTCAAATTGTCAACTTATTGAACCCAGTCCCACACTGTTTCCCAGGGCCACAGTTTTTCAGCCCAACACTCACCCACCACTCCACCTCCTCCCACATCTCAAGTACTTTTTGGTAGAGTGGCCATGTCTTCCAGTTCAGAGTGTCCCAAGGTATGTGAAAACTAAATCCAGGAAGTCTACCTAATGATGGACTTGCCTTTCTCTACACAGTATTTGAGTTTCTTCTCTGAAAAAACACCCTGCTACCTACACCAAGGAAATTAACGCGGCTAAGGAAAACACACGACGGTGTATTCATCTCCTGTCTTTACAACAACCACCAACAGTAGCCAACTCAGCTTATAGTGTTGCTTCTCTGTGATAGGCAATGTAAGTCTTCAAAAGGCTATTCAGATTTCTGTCCCATTTTAGGAGAATATGAATTTAAGTAATTCAAAAGCCTAACATTCTGTCACAAGGGATTGTGAAGAGAAGACAAGGAAGAGAAAGAAAGTTAAAAAAAAAGAACTTTAATTTCCTGCCCTACCTGTTCATCCTCTATCTCTGGTAGTTCCCATCCTCAATGGGGTAGTGAGCTTTAGAAATATCTAGATAGGTATGGGAGCAGCTAGAAAATTGGGAGTACTTGTATGCTTTCCTCAGAGAATAAGGAGTAAGCAAACTTTGAGGGAAGCCTTGAGTTAATGGTTTTACAATGTGTCCTTGGTAAATAAATCAAACTGCTAGAGCCCATGTCCTTTAATATGGCTTGGGTTAATAACCTTTCAGTTACCGTAGAAATGGCACACAAAATTGCTAAGGGTGCTCAAGAGTAAACAAGAGGTAGAGAAAATCCAAGAGAACAGTATTTTACTTTAATTTGCAAAAACAAATTTTAAAAAGTATTGTACTGCATTAGACCAAATTTGCTACACTGAATTCAAATTTATTTTATTTTTTTCAAAATGTTTTTTCTTCACTATTTAGCAAAAAGACTAGCGAGGAAAGTTAGCTCAATTCACAGAAAATAAACAAATTAATATTTTCCCTACACTTTTCAGTGTAATGGTAGCCATTCGGTGATCTGTTGAGTCAGGTTGGTAGGGCGGTGTTGAGCTGTGTCCACAGCGGAAAGCTTAGCCACCACCACCTATTACTGATGAAAACACCAGCCAGTCCTCTTGGTTCCTGCACCCAATGTTGCTTTCTAAATTCCTTTAAGAGCTACTTTTACTAGCTGTGTATTTTTAAGGTGGATGTGTGATGAAATAAGGTCATATATGTGTCTATATACAAGTAGTACACTTGAAAAATAAAAAAAAAAATTTGATGAGTTACAAATGCTAAAGCATACAGTATGGTGAAATCCTTTTGTCATAAGAGTTTTGGAGAACAGCTAAAAGAGCTTAGTTTTATTCAGTTATGCTACTGAAAATTAATTTGTCAATGATATTACTCAAAAATTACCAATAATCTGTAGATATAGAAGTTCCATTAGTACTTTTTATTATTTTATAATGAAATATTCTTGTCAATACTTTTAATATCTAATAATAAAATACTAATGGCTTTTCTGAAAACTAGCAGTGAATCTAATTTACATGGTTGTCATATTGCCATGAGATAGGCTCACCTTTGATCCCTTAAAAATGTTCTTATGGGTAGATGAGAAGAATTGCATATGGACAATTCCTAAAGCTAAAGAAATCCTAGTGGTAATATACTGTGGGTAGCTGACATAACTGCATTGAGTGGAAACCATCTAAGCATCTAGCTGCCTGTCCAGTCATTATTGCATTGCTCAAATATTCTATAATTTTTAGAGCTTTGATTCCCTTATCCTTGGTGACCTGAATTTGGAACCTATAAATGTGAATATTCAAATTAAATAATAATGGTAATTTTGAAAACCCTGTGTATAAGGCCACATTTCACTGTCAAGTATGAGTACAAATGTAAATACAGACTGCATGATGTTACTTACTCTTGCCGGGAAATTAACAACCCCTAGAGAGTTTTGAGCCCAAAGATGGGCCATATATGAACCCACTGCATATCCCTACTTGCAATTTTCCACTCCTGTTCTTTGATCTGTATTAGTTTACACTACTTTGACATCATTCTGGCCTTTTGTGCAGCATCTTTACTCCAGTGCTATAGAGGAAGAGTAAATATCAAACACATGATCTTATTAAAATTTCCATGATGAGTCTAGATTATTTTTTACAATCACATCTAGCAATATCCTCAACTTATAAGCTAAAAATTTAAATAATGAAATTACTCTTGAATATTATGGTAGAAAAAATAAAACCCAGTTCCTTAAATTCACAAATTCAAAAGTTGATAACATTCAGATAACACTCAGATGAGCCTCTCTTTCTGATGTAGTAAAGACTTAAGGAAATGTTTTCAGTAGATCTACCAAGATAGAAATCCATCACATCATTTATTTGTAGTTTTACCTCTGACATGTTATTTTATCTATTGATATCTCAGTTTTTTGACTCATAATTCATATTTAAACATTCGTTCAAAAGGTTTAATGTGATAATCAATGCCATATAATTATTATATGACAAATCCTGTACCATGTGCTGAATTAATAAATGGTAACTATAATTGGAAAGAAATATAGTATTGGGCATCTATATTTAACATTGTGAATAATAAAAATTGATAGGTAACACAACACACTAGAATCTGTTTCTAATTCTGCAAATATTTTTTCTTACTTTTTCCTCACAGCAACTCCAAAATGGAGGTACTATTGTTATCTCCACTTACAAATTAGGAAACTGAGGTACAGATATGCTCTTGGGTACTTGTCAGCAGTAGTTGTTCTACAAATAAGGTGAAAAGTAGAACCTCTTTATCATTAGGTATTGGATAAATAATCTCCCTAAGACTGTTTCATCCTCTCATTCTCTACATCGATTTAAAGGACTGCCACTATATTCATATGCAAAACATTACCAAAAACAGTGTGAACATTGTTTTTTCAATAGGATTTTATGTAAGTTATTTAGTTACATATTAGAATAATTTTAGAATGACAACCTAACTTAGAGTTTCAGTATTTTCTCTTTTAGTGGAAGAAGTCTTAACTACATGTGTGTGCTGCCATCTGATGATAACTTTCTAGGACTACATTTCATGTTAATGAATTTACTAAACTACAAGATGAGTGAAATAATTCATTAGCCTAACACTGTGTAAAAACATGGTTGTCAGCTTTTATTTTTTTCATGCAAGAAAAGACACACTTGTTACAGCCTGTGTCTAAGGAACAGAGATACAACACCACATTCAGTTCTCCCAGCAGAGGGAATATTATCACACTTACTAATAAAGATAACTTGCCTATTATTGAATACATATACTTAGAACAGGAGCTTACCTAGTTAAATCCCAACTGACTGCTTGTTGTGGATGCTGTGCATCATCATTCTGAAGGGCGTATTCGCCCAGCAGCTGGGAGTCCTACCCCAAAGCAGCTCTACTGTCTGCCCTTTCTGAAAATTGCCGTAATCCCTTTGCTGGGCAAGCCCACTTCGAGAGCCGGTAGACATACGTTTCAGGCTACCTTTCTCCAGTTCAGGACAACTCAGAAGAGCTTTCCTAGTTTTATAGCTTCCCATGGGATTAGCTAAGGCTTGTGTTGTGACTATATCACAGACCAGTTTCTTCTTGTGTTTAACCTTGCTCCTTGACAGGTACATTGTAAAAATAAATCTGTAGATTGCCCCCAGTAAACATTCTGCATGCTAATCTCCATCTCAGAGTATGCTTAGTACATCCAGGGTAACCTCCCTGTAACACTAATTATATCCAGTTTGTACTTCAGACCACTTTGAGAAAACTGTCTAGGATATTACCTCTGACTACTGTTGGTAAAATACTTCTGTTTTATGATACATCCAGGAATAAAGTCACAAATGGGTACTCATGGTTGCTGCACCAAAGCTATGAATTCCAGCTTTAACAAGTGATTTTATTTAATCAGGTTGTCACTTTAGGTGATGACTTCTTTTTCTGGTTTCGAAAATCTCTGCAGGCAGTTATGTTTGGCCCTTCACTCTAACTGTAATTCTTTCAGGTTCACCCCACACATCCCATGCCTTGCTTTTAAAACAGCTTATTCTATATTCTCATATTTTCTTTGAAATGTCAATCCGTTTTAGTGCTAAACTTAATTTATAATCTTGTTACTATTTCATAATTTTGTACCTTGGTACTTGAATACATGCATTCTTATAATATTTTCTAATGTCTCCTTTGTGCTCATCTTAACTCCCCAGTAATAAGGTTTCTAAAATCTTATTTTTAGACAAAAAAAGAGAAACCTTACTTTTAAATGAGCTCATGTAAGCCTATGTTTTTTATTTATTCTTCAATCGTTTTAGTACTAACTAGGATCATTCATTTGCTCTTCTGGCAACCAAGGAATTTGGACCCTTTTTGTCCTCAGGAAGGAAAGTGGTAAGAGCAGAATACCTGGAGCTGGCCCACTTCCACTGGAATATGGACTCCAGTGCTTATAACTTTGGATAAGGTGCTTCATTTTTCTGAATGTCAGTGTCATTATCTGTAAAATGGAGACGGTGGTATTATCTACCTCACAGGATTATTGGAAGAATTGAATGAGTCAATGTAAGAAGGTACTAGAAAATGGCCTGTCAATAAGCACCATATGCATGTTAGCTAAAATCCTTCCAACAGGAGAATGCTTGTGATAGCTATTGATTTGTATTGTTTTGTTCAAATGACTTTTTGAATTCTAAGATGACCAAGATTAAAATTTTGTCCTTATGTAATTTGCATGAAGAAGTTGTTCATTAGAATCACCCTGCGGGGCCTGCACTATTTTCTAACCCTTGTTGCTCTAGGCCAGACCAGGGTTCAAGAAGCAGGTTGAGAGTGCTCATAAACCTGAGTGATACTGCTGGCCAATGAATGTGAAACTAATTACCTCATGTGCCTGACTTTCCTAAATTGGTCTTGTGGAAGAACGTAGGTTTAGAGTGCAAAGACAGTTTCTCTCAGCATTTATGGAATGCAATGAAACTAGAGAGTAAATTTACCAACATTTGTTTATCTGACAACATCAACAGGCTAAATATCTGGATATCTTAAATCTCAGATGAGTGTCTTAGCCTCTGGATTACTGCCCAATGAGGAAAGCTATGAAATGCATGGATAACTTGTTAATCAATATTTGCCACATGTGCCGGCAGCATCAGTATCAGTTGGGAGCTTACGGTGACCTCCATGTTAGACCTCCTGAATCAGAATATCAGAGAAGGGGGCCCAGGCAAGTGTGCTTTACTAAGTTCTTCAGAAGATTCCTAAAGACACCGAAGTTTGAGAAGCACTGTCTTAGGATACATAAGCATGTAGCTAGACTAGCAGAACTCTGTCATTAACTAACTGTATGATGGTGAGAAAGTTGCTTACCTCTTCTGAGCTTCTATTTCTTCTTCTGTATCATATGTTTGTTGTGAAGATCAAACTTTTAGTACATTGCAAGTGCATGGAACTTAACAAAAACTCAGTAAACATTATTATTATTATTGCCAATATTGATGTAGCTGATTTTTAGGTCTTACCATCTTCAGCATGTTGCTGGCTGGTGAAATGACTCCTCTCCTGAGGGTATAATATGCATTAACAATTTCTTCTTGTACATTTGGTGATTCAATGTTTGTTATGCAAGTGGTAAAATTGTTCACTACATTTATTAAATATTTAAATGGTAAATAATATAACTGCAAAAAACAATGGATAAAAACTAAAAATGCTACATATCAAGGCACCAGTTGAGATTGCTTTGAACAATTTTAGAATCCGTGGTAGTAAATATACTGTAAATGTATGTGCAGGTATATAGTTTTCCATAGCTGCACCTTATCTAAGTTATAAACATATACATTTTGCATAGATTCCTTATATATGGTTTTTAAAAGCAAATTAATGAGAGGGCAGAGAGTTGGTGCTCATTACATCTAACCTCAGAAGCAGGAGACAGATTACTTAGTCTGTTCCATTTTTAGAAGCAATGAATTTTTTTTGAAAAAGTTTAAATAATCAAACTTCAGCTAAATTTTTAGAGTCATCCAGATAAAGGGAGACAAAGGAGGATGAAGTCTCATGCAATCAGCTGGCATTTCTCTTAGGCTGATTTATTTAACATGTAGTTCAACCTCCACAGTATTTTATTTCTTTCAAGTTGATTTACAGAATAATTTTGTGTTTTACAATTAACGGCATCTTCTATTAGATGAAATACTTTAATATATTGATATTCATTCCTAGGTTACCATGCTTCATCTGCCAATGCATTGAAAACTTTGAATATAAATTAATTCAACCACTGTAGAAGATGGTGTGGTGATTCCTCAAAGACCTAGAGGCAGAAATACCATTTGATCCAGCAATCCGATTACTGTGTATACACCCAAAGAAATATAAACCATTCTATTACAAAGATACTTGCATGCATATGTTCATTGCAGCATTATTCACAATAGCAAAGACATGGAGTCAAGCCAAATGCCTATCAATGATAAAGAATATGTGGTACATATACACCATGGAATACCATGCACCCATAGAAAGGAACAAGATCATGTTCCTTTGCAGGGACATGGATGGAGCTGGAAGGCATTATCCTAAGCAAAATAACAAAGAAATGGAAAACCAAACACCCCATGTCTTCACTTCTAAGTGGGAGCTAAACAATGAGAACACATGGACACAGGGAGAGGAACAACACACACTGGGGCCTGTTGGGGGTAGGGGGAGAGAGAGCATTAGGAAAAGCAGCTAATACATGCTGGGCTTAAACCATCATGGCACATGTTTACCTATGTAACAAATCTGCACATCTTGCACATGTACCCCAGAACTTAAAATAAAAATAAAAGTGTAAAAAACCGCAAGAAAAAAAGAAAATGTGATTTCTCATTCTAATATTGGAAATGTAAGTTAATAGATGGTAAATAACAGGATGTTTACATCATTAGAAGCAAGTTTTATGACTGATAAATGTTTGTATAAGACAAAATTCTAGCCAGTCTATGGAGGTTGAGGAGACTTCCCTGCTACTTTCACCAATTTTACCCAGCTTGTCTTTCACAGGTATGAATCTTGATGACACCATATGACCCCACGACTAGGTCAACCTGAAATGTGTGTTTTATTGAAGCAAGTTTTTGCCTATGTTTACTGTAGAGATAATTTTATAGCCTCCTATATCCTGCTGTTGCTCTTGGGCAGGTTTCCCAGGTTTTGTTGGTGAAGATGTCCTCTGATTGATTCTCTAGCAACCCTTTGATGACTGCTAGCTTAGGCCAATTTTCCTAGTGTGATGATTAAACTACAGGTAAGAAAATATCAATACAGACTGTTAAATTCAGAAGAAATTCAAAGCAGTTTGAAATCAACTTTGAAATATGACACAAGTAATAATCTATTATTTATTCTATTAAGAAAATGTTGAGAATTTAATGAAATTCAATTCACCTTTCTCTTGACAATATATGTAAAATAAGCATTTTATTAGGCTTGTACAGAGACAAGATGCAAAGATATGCAATCATTTATATTTCTCCAAGCAAATTTAATCACCCGTTTCACGAACAAAACGATGAATTATTCACTCATTTGATATTAATACATACATTTTATGAAGCAATGGTCTTCATTTTGAAACTACCCATGAACTACCAAGTTTGTATTGTAAAAAATTTCTGTGAAATTTTAGGATTGTTTTTAAAGGTAAAAAAGTGGCAGTGCAATTCTATTTACTCATTATTCAATGCAGAACAGCTTTTTTTAAAATTAAGAGATTTTTATTCTATCACATTGTGGAAAGATAAGTAATGCATACATTTTAACATACCTTCTTTATTATTCTATTGGTTTCTATATCTATTTAGCTACTCTTTAATGTATTACTATTACATAAATATTAAGATAATTTAATTTTGTTTAATTTTTGTTTCTCCAATATGGACATTTATTGTTTCCTAAGTGACTGCAAAGTGCATTAGATAATCATGGGGACAAAGTAGAATGGCTAAACCACTCAAATCACAAGGACATATTTTCTGTAGGTACTATGCATACTGAATACCTCCTCATCTCTGTTATTAGTTATTATTTCAGGTAATCACAGAAGAGGACAAACCCATGATGTGAGGTCCTACATGGAAATTTTAGTTTTATTAAATTGAAGTAAATAAGAATCATTACAAAGTAAACAAGGCAAATCATCTTTATCTCAAACTAGTCCTAGAAGAGGACTGATATGTTGCTGAAATTCAATTGTGTTTCATATTCTCTTAGAATTCAAATTGTAGCTGAATCACCTTACATAACAAAAAATTATGTTCTAAGATTTTTTATTTTTCATAAAGTGCTTCAAAAATGATCCTTCAGTAGAATTTTAAAATAGCAATTAGGAGATAGAGATTTCAAATCCACAATAACAAAGTTAATTTTCTAACAATACTTCATCACTAAGATTTTCTTAATTTTAGTCTTAGGGAGATTTTTAAAAAATCATTAAATAAAGTAATGAATTTGTTAATAAAAACTGGAATACAACTTCTACATGCCTGCATAATTATCTTCTAATACACACATGCGGGAGTCTCCTTTTTCTTTATGAATTTTGATCACTGCAGAATTTACACCTTCCAAAAGGAAATAGAAGAATGTGACTAAAACAAATTGAGTTTTCATAAAACACACCTTTTTTCATTAATGACAGTCATGCTATATCCTCTGCAGGTCTGCATAATGTAAAATAGATTTTCTCATTAAATAACTGCACATGATTGAACGATTTTTAATGTCTTTAAAATGTACTCTTTGTAATACATCATGTGATATCTTCCACTGCCATACAGGATACAGGCAGGGGAGGAGAGACTCGTAGTCTGTATAGGGTCTAGCTCCAGCAAAGAAAAGGAAATATAATGTGTGTTTTTAGTTCCAGCATTAAGTAGGGAAACTGAGGAGAGTTAGTTAGAACTAAGGAATATAGAACTGATGAGAATTAGATAGAGATTAGATGAACTATGTAAGCAGACACAGATCATTGATTCTCGTAACCTTAATAGAAATATCCCTTAAGAATATACATATTCCAAAAAATGGCCAGACATCACTAATTTCCTTATAAGGTGGAAATTTAAGTAAGACATATTAATTTTCTGAACTTCCTCTATCCCTAGAGACAACAGAAATTAGACCTGAATTTTAATATAGCCTTTTTCTCAATTATAAAAATTGATGTACCCAAGGACGGTTAATTCTTTTGTTTTCTTGAGGGGCACAAAGAAATAGCCTCATTAGGAGATGTCCAAAGTTCACGGGGAAAAGATAGGTTGCTGTACAGGATTTTTGTTGAACTATCTATCTTGCACTCATCCCTGTTGAGATCAAGCCAGTGATTGAGATTAGGATGGATGTAACTGGGGTAGCAGTGGGGAGGGGAATGAACTTTGATGAAAGAAGTGCTGGCCATGTCTGGAGTTTAGGTCTAAGAAGTTCAAAAAATACAATGTCAAACAAAAGGAAACATCAAAAAAAATAAAAGGAGGCAAAAGAAACTTGTATCTTAATCATGAGACAGGTATCGTGGAAATAGATTTAGAGCATCTGCTGCTCTCACTTTGGCCATTGCAATTTTAGAACACTGCTGGGGGCAGGCTGAAGTGGGAAGCCAAAAACCTAGAACGACAAATACATTTAAGTCTGGCAGCCTCTATCCCTTGACAGTTAAAACAGGTGTAGCAGAGAAGGAAGAAATTATGAGTACAGCTGCAGAGAGGTTACCCTGTGAGAAGGCATTGTCCATTTGTGGGAACAGAGGATAGGGAGGAAGAGACCATTAACTGCGACACAAAGCATCTCACGTCTTGTGACTTTCTTCAACTCAACCTAACACAGGAAAAAAATAAATAAAGTGAGAAGTCTTTCCTGATGTCTTCAGATATACCAACAAAGCCAACAAATATATCGATTCAAAAATATTTAATCTTATGAGAGGAAGATAACAGTGGAACATCATATACTAAAAGAAACTAAACTACTTAAAAAAATCAATACAAATTGTAAAAAGGACAAAAGTTGCAAAGAAATAAACATAATGGAAATCTAAATGGTGATCAAGCTATTATAAAATATAACTGCTTAGAGATATTGGAAATTAAATAAAAATAGCTAAAATAAAAACTCAAAAGGATAGATTGCATAGTTCATCAGTTATATAAATAGATAAAGAATGAGTGAGCTGAAGCAAGGCAGTGCACTGCTTTCAGAATGTATTGAAAAGGGCCAAAGAGAATGATAACAAAGTCAAGATATGTAAAAACTTAAAGAAATTATCACGATCCACCAGTGATAGTCATAAAAGGAGAGAAAGTATAAATAAATGTGACAAAATATTTGAGAAAATGATTATGTATCATGAAAAATAACATAAGATCTCACAAAAAAAGAGGATTATGCCAAGAATGGTGGCGCACTCCTGTAGTCCTAGCTACTCAGGAGGCTGAGGCAGGAGAAATACTGGAGCCCAGGAGTTCAAGGCTCTAGTGCACTATGATTGTGTCTGTAAGTAGTCACTGCGCTCCGGCCTGGGTAACATAGCAAGACCCTCACCTCTGAAAAATAGGGAGGGGGAGAGAGAGAGGATCATGCGTTATGCAAAACAGCTAAGATTTAAGACACGTATGTAGAAATAGCACAATGAATTTAAACAACACAGCAAGAAGGAGGGATAGCATTTCAAGAGATATACCTAATGTAAACGACAAGTTAACGGGTGCAGCACACCAACATGGCACATGTATACATATGTAACAAACCTGCACGTTGCGCACATGTACCCTAGAACTTAAAGTATAATAATAAAAAAAGAAAATAAATAAATAAATAAAAGAAAAAAAGAAAATTGTTTAAAGTTTTCAGAAAGGAAAAATAAATCACATATAAGAGATGTCCAGTTTTCAAAATACTCCTGGGTATTTTAAACAACTTTGTCAAGTAATTACAGCTATATTTTATATTTTGAACAACTGCAGTCATGACAGGCATATTATAACAGCTTCTTTATACATAATATATTTTACTTTTCATATTAGTTTAGCAGTTCTTTTTATCAGGTTTAATAATTTCACTTCCATTCTTAATGTATTCTGAAATATCAAGAGATTAGTCAAATTTAAATTTATTAGCCACTATGAGTGAAGAACACGTTAAAACTCTATTAAACGTATTTTTTTTTTAAATCTGGAAAAATAACTGACACACATGTTCATGGGTGAGATGATTTGGCAATGAAAGAAGCAAATTTTTCTCAAACAATCTATAAATTCATACAAAGACAATCATAATCCATAGGATTTTTAGAGGGTGGACAGATGAACATATCATAAGTTTTAAATGGGAAAATAAGAACTTTTTTAATAGGGAAATTTAAGAAAGATAATAATAGAGCCCCTCACCCTATCAGATATTAAGACAAATATGAAGCTTAAACATTGAAATCACAGAGAAAAAGGCATAGAATGATTTAAATAGATCAATAGGATAAAAGAGAAAATTTAGGAATAGACCCTGTACATTCAGACACTAGGTTCTATAGATGATTGGATAGAGAAAATGTGGTACATAAATACAATGGAGAGCTATTCAGTCATAAAAAAGAATGAGATTCAGTCATTTGCAAACACATGAATGGAACTAGAGATTATTATGTTAAGTGATATAACCCAGGCACAGAAAGACAAACATCACATGTTCTCACATTTGTGGGATCTAAGAATCATAATCGAACCCATGGACATAGAGAATAGAAGGATGGTTATCAGAGGCTGCATAGGGTAGTGGGGCATTGGGGAGGAGGTGGCGGTGGTTAATGAGTACAAAAATATTTAGAAAGAATGAATAAGTGCTACTATTTGATAGCACAATAGAGTGACTACAGTCAATAATAACTGTACATTTTAAAATAATTTAAAAGACTGTAATTGGATTGTTTGTTACTCAAAGGATAAATGCTTGAGGAGATAGATACCCCATTCTCTATGATGTGATTATTTCACATTGCATGCCTGTATCAAAACATCTTGTGTACCCCATAAATATAGACACCTACTATGTATACACAAAACATAAAAATCAAATAAATAAATAAATGAAGAGAGAAAATAGTTTATATGGTAAATAATATTTGATAAATTGGCTTACTGACAGGGGAAAAATAGAAAAACAGATCCTCAGCTAACCTAAATTATTTTTTAAAATATTATAATACATGAAATACATTAGGAAAGAATTCAGGAACAAATAAAACCGCAGGTCCAGGAATTTCTGCGAGTACATACTCATGTAAAGGGGTTTATGGAAGAAAAGTTAAGACATTTTTCACAAATGGATGAAAACTACTAAAGGAGGTGAAAACCTGAGAGATGAATATTAATATATAGTTAACAGCAAATGGATAACTTATGACCATATTTTTTAAAAAGTCAAATTACTTTATTTGTTCAAAACAATATGGTTTGTGCATTAAACAGATGTTATTAGATATTGCTTGTTGAAAATATTACCATGGTTCAGATTATACTGGAGAAATCCTTTGTTGTTTCTTTGTGGCATCCTTTCATCTTGTAAGTTATCTTTTCCAATAGACTGTGTCCATATTTATATTAGTGGTACCATCAATAATTGCACTACCTTCAGTGTTTTAGAATTTTCTGAAGGCAATTGAAAAGCAGGAGATTGACTTGCCAATGATCACATACTGTAGGAGCTTCTTCTTCATATATTTGCAATTTTTATACAGTATCTATGCTGAGCTGTAACATTCCATTTAAGTAGTTTGCAAATGCGCTTAACAGAATAACAATTTTTTAAAGAAAATAACAAAGATTCATAATAAATAGAAATAGATAATACTAATAAAAGGATCCCTCAGACATTTAGCTCTTTATCATTCAGTTGAGAGCAACTTCTTGCCAGAAATTTTTCTGTCGAGAGAGTTTACACGTACCGTATGCCATAATGATTTGTCACTTTACAAATATGTTTCATGGTCCTGAACCACAGTGGAGAACTTCTTACTCAGATTTTAAAGCCCCACCAATTAGAAGAATTGCTTACTATATATATAGCAGGTCAGGAAACCTCTGTTTTCTTGCATCTGTAGGTAATTGACCCCCTACACAGCGAACTTAGGAAAAATCTTCATTCATGCAAAAAAATGCAAGTTCACTTAGTGATAGGGTATTGGCCAAGTTAGAGGAGCCACGTTCTCTCAGATTCTCCTTCTTAAAACTGAGAAACTTGAGCATACACAACAAACAAGTACAGGAAGACTCTACAAGTGAAACTAAGAAAGCAAACTGCATAAGGACCTTGGACTTGAGTATCATCATAAAAATGACTTCTCTGAGTTTCCTTTTTGCTTCCCATGTATACTAGACAGAGCACTGCAGAAGTCTCAACCCCAGAACTAGTAACAGGATCAGGCAAAAATTAAAACAAACAAACTAAAACAGAATAAGGAAAGCCTGCTCAACTCAGCCAAAGGATTAAGAAGGGTGAAATAATAAAGAAGGAAAAAGAAATTGGCAATAACTGTCTGACTCCAGACAGAAAATGAAAAAACTGTCCACAAAATGCTTGGAATGGCTTCAGTAGAACTCAGCACAAAGGCCATAACACCTTACAAACTTCTGAAAAATTAGAGCTACTGAAAAAATTTAATAGGCAGATTTAGTGACAGTAGATTTCTCATTTGAAACCACAAAGTTCAGAAGAGAGTGGCACACTTTACAAGTACTTGAAAAATAATGATTAACCCTGAATCCTATATCCAGTGAAGGTATACTTCAGGAATAAAGGGAACATAAAGGCATTCTCACATAAAGAAAGGTCAGATAATTGATTTGTAAGCCTACCCTTAAAGAATGGCTAAAGGATGTTTTCTAAAGAAAAATAAAAAGAAATGATAAGAGAAGTTTTAAAAATTCAGCAAAGAAAGAACGTCAGAATGGATAAAAATAAGGGTTAAATACAGGAGACTTGTCTCTTCATGATTTTCTGAAAATATTTGTTGGTTGAAGCAAAAATTGTTACACCACACATGGCGATGTTTAGTATATGTAAAGTTAGTACTTAGCATAAATATATTATTAAAGTGGGAGGGAAAAGTACCTAAATAAAAGTGAGGTTTCTACCCTTCACTCTAAGTGACAAAATATCAATACAAGTAGACTGTGATAATTTAAGTAGATATATATATATATTTTTATATGTAGAGTAACCACTAGAAGAAGCTATACAAAGTGGTATACTCAAAAACAGTATAAATTTAAGATGAAAATATTAAAAATGTTCAAATAACTCACAGGAAGGCAAGCAAAGAGAAACAGAGGAATAACAAACAGAGAAACAAATGAAAATAAATAATGCAAGGCCAACGTAAGCCCAAATATACTAATAATTTTAAAAAGCACAAAGAAAGAAAATGGTGGAGAGAGTATCAAGAGGGATCATGACATAGTTCAGTAAACAATTGAATTCAAAGCTTGACCAAAGTGCGAATTCTGCTATGACAACATCATTTAATACATTATATTTAGATAGGTACGTGGATACATTTTCAGTGATAGTCATCACAAGACCATCGGGCAAGGAAAATTTCAATGGTATTTGAGTCTTCCTGGATACCTCTGCGAGGCATGATGATGTAGTGGGAATGGTATTAGACTCAGTCCAAAGGAGTGGTTAAAATGAGATAAGAACCCCATCGAAGCTCTCACATAGTTTCAGACACAAAGAGAGGTATCAGGGCTCCATACCAGGTCTGTTCTCTAAATTGAAACATGTCTCACTTAGAAGCTCATTCTCTATCATGGTTCTAACATTCTAATTATTATTTGACAGCTCTACGCAATGCTTAGTTTAACAAGTATTTAAAAATTCTGTTCATAAAATGGTTGGAATGGATGAGAAAGAAAAGAATTTCAAAACCTACATTTCATGTGTATACTTTCCACATTAGAGTCTTCTAATAACTTCCTTTATACTATTTTATGACATCTAAATTTTAGAAGGAGCTATTTTTGTGTAGGATCTCTCTATTACTTTCAAGCTATTTAATAACGAAGTCATGTAAAATTTTGGAGCCTTAGTGTTTACATACATAAAATTGTAATAATAAATCCCACCACAAAAGGCTATATGTAGTTGAAGTGATACTGTATAACTGACACAGTGTAGTAATAACATTCAGCATAATTCTAAACACCTGAATATAGTTACTATTTGAAAAAATGATTTGACATTTACAACCTCAAGTCAGAAACCTAAATGCAGTTGAGATTTGCAGAAGCAAAATAATTATCATGCCTCTTCAGAGGTAATTTAGCTTTATTTTAAGAACATACATGTTTGATATGTCTTTTACTAAATAATATTCTCAAGTTTTTGTAATATGATTCATTTATCTGCCTAAAGAAGCTCCAATATTCACAAAATTTTACCAACAAATGTGAAGTTTTTCATACACTAGAGATATCTACATAAATAATTCCTCGAAAGTGTTATAGGGTGTTGTACAGATCAAGTAAAAGACCGGACATGGTATTTATGGTCCTTTTGTGCCCAAATGTTCCCTTCCAAAAGGGTTGCTAAATGCAGTGTATATTGCTGTGAATGCCATAAATACCACCTTATGGTCTTGTTTTGGAAGTACTTTTCTGGAAGGATTTGCATTTAAGTGGTAGTGAATTCTGAACTTTACATTCCGTGAAGCCGGATAAAAACATTTCTATTCCATTTTTACATGAGGCCATTGGTTTCACAATATGAAATTTTCTATATTGCTTCATGATTTTTCTTCCCATAAAAACATGCAGTAACTACATGCTAATATACGTATAAGGAACATACCACATCCCTACTATGATACAATGGTTTGCCGTATATAATCCCAGAGCTATTCTGGTATCACCATTCCATTAGCAGTGAGGGAATAGCAGTGCCCTTCCTTGTTAAGGAAAACATAGTGTTTACCATGATGTCCCAACTATTTAGGCTTTGAGCACATTTCGAAAGTCCACTATTACCTTGCATGGCAATTATCAGTCTGGACACTTTGAAAGATTTTATTTTTGTCTCCATACACATCTATACAGAATATAGTATATATTGTAGCATTCTTATAATGAAGAGTCAAGAACGTGCTATCTTTGTTTGAGGCATCATTTAGGCTTTCTTTTCAAGTTACCCAGTAATCTAAATCTATTTTTTGCCACCCTGCCCTCCACTGCTACCTGACAACCTAATCAGATTTTTATTCGGAATGTTGACCTTGTCTACCTTTGCTTCACAGATCATCTTGACTTTCATTCATACATGTAAACACACACACACACACACACACACACACACCCCCACACACCCAGAGAGAGAGAGAGAGAGAGAGACAGAGAGAGAGAGATTCAGAGAGAGAGAGAAACACATACCTGTTTTGGGCTCCTGAGTCTGTGACACTCCGCCCCCGACAGTGACCTTGAAATATATCATGAGTTTTCATACTATGAGTAAGTGTGCTACTCTGTCCATAGACCCTGTTGATAAGCTATGGGCATGAGGGTGATGTTGAAGACCATTCTGAAAAATTACACCGTTGTTTGCCACACGTTTTCTTGGAGATAGCCTATGAAGCTATTTAAGTCACTTAGCCAATATTCTTCTTATAAGTAAGCATGGTTTCTACTCCCTCTTCCAAGTGATGTGACACATGGTGGATACCCAGGGAACTTTCTTTTGTATCAATTTTCAGGAGAAAACAGCGGATTTTTGGGAAAATAAAACACACTGAAACTAAAAACAAATACCAGGTATTGGGCTTTGCTTGTAGCTACACTATTGGCCATATTTCTTTAGTGTTCAAATTTACTAATGTTTATGTCCTCATTTGAAACAGGCAAAGATTTGTGCTTCTTGATCACTGAATATGTTAATATTTTACAACACTAAGGGCTCATTGTTTAATATTTTGTTTTCACTTTCATTCCTCTACTTACTTAAAACGTGTGTCTAAAAAAGTTATCTGCATTTTTTCAAATTGTGTAATTTAATAAAATGAAATCAAAGGATTAGATATTTCAAATAACTCACAGCGGTATAAAGTGTTTCCAGTCATGATGTTAGAAATGTAAAAAATCAAAATGTTTGAGTGAAAGGAGGAATGAGAGCAACAGAGAAGTGGATGGGGGAGGGAAATACTAGATCATGTCATATGTATGTAGATTCTATAATTTTGACTTTTAGAAAACTGCATCTCTCCTCACAAGAATATAAAAACTTTAATCGTTTTTCTAACCACCTGCCTAGTATTTCGTATCATGGATCATTCCTAATTTACTTAGCTTTTTATTTCTGCACCTAGGTGTATTTTTATAGCATTTGGTTTTCCTTAATTATAAATAATGCTTAAGTAAAAATCTTTTTATGGAGACATATTTTTGCATGTGAGCATTTCAGTATAATACATTCCTTCACGAGAAACTGACCAAAAAAAAGCATGTTTTTTAAATTCACTTGGTATCTTTAAATAGGGGTCTTTCTACAAACTTAGTTCCTACTAATAATGTATAGACATGGTTGCCTCTTCCACTTCTCTGATGGGTAGATTTTAGCATATAATTAATTTATTCTTAGCTGGACAGAAAGATAATCCTACCTATATTTGAAATACATTTTTGTATTATGAAAGAGATAACTTTTCTGTTTAATGGTATGTGTATTTCTGTATCTATTTAGTGGTTTTTCTCTCCTCTTTTTTTCTAATGTAACATTTTTCATTATTACCGATCTATAGATTCATTTTTTATATTTATGTAAACATACATAAGCCACACAAATCAACTATGTATTGACCTTTTAAACTAAAAGATTTAAAAATTAATCTTAACCTTTCACTTGCTCATTTTTTAAAAAGTTTTCCAGTGAAATTACTGTCTTCAAATAAACACTTTCAAGATTTCATGTCATGATTTTGTTCAAATTTCCTGCCCTAGTATTTTAATACTGTTTTCCAAACGTTATCTTTCTCATATGTAAATATCTTTATCAAAACATACATCTTTTAATTTAATTTTAATTTTGATGATCTCTATCGAATAATTATTTTCTGAATGAATTTAGGATAAACTCTATAAAAGCTCTTCTTGCTATTTCCATTATGATTGTACGGTATTACTAAATAATGTAGTGAAATCAGATATTTCTGCTAAATTGAATGTTTTGTTTAATTAAAGGTAGTTTTATACTATAGATTTCTTGAAAATCCCTTTGTTGTATTAATAAATTACTCCATACTTGTTGTGTTATTTGGGTTGGGGAAGAGATTGTTCATTTATTACCATAACACGTGTTCACTGCTGAGTTCACAAAAGGAAGAGTCCAGAGAGTGCCGTCAACTATGTCTGAAGGGCAGAGCTCAGGGACTGCAGTTTGAAGAGAATGAATACTAATGCCAGCTAATAGTCATCGAGCACACTTTAAGCACCAGATACCTTTCTAAGGATTTTACATATGAACTCATTCAATCCTTAAAACGAACTTATGAAGTAGGTTCTGTCTCTTACTATAACTTATGGATGAGGACAAAGAAAAATAATCTTTTTCAAAGTCACAGAGCAAGCACATGTTGTGCCCTGAATTCAAACCAGCTGGGTGACATCTCTGCTCATGCTCTTAATCTTTGTATTATACACCTAGACCTTTTTTTTTTTTTTTTAAATACTGTGAAAGTACAGACTGCCACTGGATATTGCTTCTGCTTCAAAATTATTTGTTATATTTATTCTATATTCAGTAACGTTTGGAAAGAGGTATAAGACTTTCTGTTTTTTAGAAAGCTGTTGCATAGTAAATAAGAATTCTTTCCACTGTCATCTAAAAATAGATTTTTAAAATGATTTTCCAAACAATATGTGTGATTCTGAAAGCTTCTGAGATAATAGAAGAATGGTGTACATGAGGTCATCCCCCACCCCCAATCTTCTTCATTACGGGGTACTTTTCACATAGTCAATGTGCTCTGAGATATTTTGGGGGGAAATACTTTTCATATTTAACAAATATAATTTATTGCGAAGTAAGCCAGTATATTATTTAAACTTGGGTAATGTAGACAAAGTCAAAGTTTTGTTACTTGCATATTTGATTTTCCTAAGACATAGACTTACCCTTCCTCCTCCTTCCCCAACCCTTGAGAAATATTTGAATATGCTTACTCTTATGCAAAGTGGGAAGATATGTAGTTGGAATGCAAATTTTGAGAAGTATCATGTTAACTTCTAGAGAGAGCATATTGTAGTGTAAGAACACGGTAACACTGCCTATAGTAGACTGCAGGATTAGTTGGTTACCTAGCATGCAAAATTCAGAACTCAGGGCTCTAATTTGATCACTCTAAAATCTAATGCTACCTTGGTGAGGTAAGAGAAATCATAATACCTGATAATGAAAAAATAAGTAAAGATTTTCTACAGCACATGCATTTAATTTTCTTAGGTAAATTATTATTACTTTGATTTTTGTAATGTATTAAGTATTTCAGCTATAAAGTACCATCCTACTTACAGTGTCACAGGATAAGTTACTGTTCTCCTGATGCTAATATGTCCATGATTATGCTAATGACAATTACTCAAAAGATAGATACAATCAAGTGGGTAGATCTAACGAATGTAGTTTAAATAAAAAGTGAGAGAGGGTCTGAAGGATTTACATGGGAGAAATGCCCATGGATCTAGATGGAAAGACATGGGTCATGTCAAGAGGGCATCATTCTCAAATTGTCCTCTTTTCTTGGAGCCACACAGAATTTTTGTATCTGTGACAAGAACCTCTGTATGATGCAGAATGGGTTTAAGGCATGGTTTTTTTACTTTTGGAAAGTGGGTGATGCCTTTTTTTTCTCCAAGTACTTTATTAAAATGAGTAAAGAAATATACAAGTAGGTAGAGCTACTTTTTATTAAAATGAGTAAAGAAATATACAAGTAGGTAGAGCTACTTTTTATTAAAATGAGCAAAGAAATATACAAGTAGGGTATAACTTTGGTATAATGTTAAAATTTGACCAAATATTTCTAGCCTTCCCTTTTCTCATGTCAAGCCCTTCAATATTCCCTAATGCTTCAGTGCATTTTACGTTTGTTGGCCTTAACTGTGCTGTTCCATTGTGTTGAAATAATCATAACCTTTGCAATCCTGTTTACTCAGAAGATGTGTCATTCCACCCTTAAGGCTTTCCTGAATCTCCAAACAAAAGCTATTTATGCTCATCTGGCAATAATAATATGTGACCCGTATGTCTTTTGGGACTTATTTATTTCTCATATTATGCTATTTTTATATTTCTTTTATACTGCCTTTGAAATGAAATGAAACTGTATTCTTTCTGTATATATAAACATGCATCTTGCATGCAATCAGTACTGAATACATATTTTGTTAAATTAATGGCACACGAAGCTTTTTTTATTGTTTCTTGCTTCACAAATGTATATATAAATGTGACAATAAAACAATGAGACATTTAAACTACTTCCAATTAAGTGATATTTACCTTGCAAGATGAGACTGAACTCTGTTTGCTTTGTGGATTCCTTTAATTATTGATTTAAAGTAGAAGTAAAATTTTAAAAGTGAAGAATTATTACTGGATGTTAGTTGTGCAGGGAAGATAATAAGAGTGGCTGAAAATATGGGGAAAGCAGGGGTCGGAGTTCAACCACGTAAGACCTACTTTAGCCCAGGTTACTGTTGAGGCACTCAGTTATACCGTAAGTTGAATTATGCCAACTTAAGAACTATAAATTGCATGATTTAAATTTAAGGCAGGTGTTGGGCTTGGCCTTTTACTCCAGTAATAAGAAAATTGAAAACAGTGTTACTTCAGGATGTATCAGGACAGGAGTTAAGATCTCTAGCATGATTAAAATCAAATAAAATTTAGCAGAAGCTACTGAACTATAGCAAAAGACATGATCCAACAGACACCTCCTCCTCATCGTCACAGCACAGAACTGATGAAAATAACAAAGACCTATTTTATCTCAGTGTCACACAGACAAGTGGCTTTACAGAACATGCGAGGTGTCGAGTGGTTGCATCCAAGAAAACGGACTTCTAAGCTACAGTCGGTGTATTCATCATAGTAGATACAGGGGTTAGCTGAAAGAAAATAGTATGGTTTTACAACACAACCTTTTAAAAATCACATTTGCTGAGGAAAGAGACCATCTTATTAAAGACACAAAGAAATTT
The DNA here is from genome assembly GCF_003255815.1 of Theropithecus gelada. NCBI lineage: Eukaryota > Metazoa > Chordata > Mammalia > Primates > Cercopithecidae > Theropithecus > Theropithecus gelada. Next base: position 52,108,642 of record NC_037671.1, read on the forward strand.
TTATTAACAATAGCTAACTCAATTTGATTAGCATAAGCTAACTTATGCTAATCCGAATGCAAAACAGGTGATAAGATCATGTTTGAAAGAAAAAGGTAAAATTTTTGTCTTTGTATAAAACAGGTTTTTTTTTTGTTTTTTTTTTTTTTAGTTGGAATAAGGAGTTTTTATTTAATTTGAAATGCAATGGGAGGACACTTGTAGGAGACGTCTGGGTTGGTCAAGGACAAGGCTGAAGCAGACAGATCACTGTGATGAACGCATCTATTTTTCAGAAAATATGGTGGTTTGGAACATGTTGGAATGGAGACAAGTGGAAAAGACAAATTTTGGAGGTAGAACTGACAGCACCTGAAGATGGAAACTCCCAGGTTTGTAAAACAGGTTTTTTATCACAATTTTTAAAATCCAATATAAACAGATTGGAGAGGAATTATTTTTTAAATTACATTGTCATTTTGAAAGTATTAACTATGCCATTGCAATATAAAATAGTCACACTATTTTGTCTAATTATCTACTGCTGCATTGTTTATTGGTTAAAGGTTTGCTTTGGATTATTAAAAGTGATGTATAGCCAATGGAAAATGGAATTAAAAACCACATATAGGATGGCACCCACCCACCCAGAGGTTATCTCGATTAACATTCTAGTGATTTTTCTCACCTTGCTCTATCCCATGGATGTGCACGCACCTATATTCTGGTACATACAGAGGCAGAAATGCACACAAAATTCTCCAATCACAATGAAGATACCCAACATTTTAAATTTGTGGCAATAGCATCAAAAAGTTTACTAAAATAGTTTTTAACCTGAATTCTCTATCACAAATAACAAATGGATCTATTTGTCTCTCTATAAAGGCAAGAATAACAAGAATTTAATTCCCTCTCTCTTTTAAGATTTTCTGACCTTATCATGCAGTCCTGAATTTGAATCTTGATAATTTGGTGGTCAATTTAAATTTTTCCATTATATTTCTTCTCTTTCAATTATAAAGTTCGATCATTGCATGAAATTTATAACAATCTTATAAATTTTAAATTTACATTTATGTCTTACTGTTTATTATTTTAGTCAATATCTTTCTACGCTGTATACATTTTCCCTTCCTAAATTATTAAACTGATTCACCTTTCAGGAACTTGGAGAATAACTACAGTAGATTTATCAAGGTGCAACAAGGAGATGAAATGTGGATGTTATATTACTCCTGAGCAATTGTATATTTGATGGTGTATCTCTGCTTCTTTTTCCTATAATCAGCAATTTGCCAAAGTCATTACTCCTTTTTGAAAAAAATCAATTACCTATCATTATCCTACTTTATTCTCTTATGTAGTATTCTGGTGAAATATGATTATCAATGGATTTGTTTTCTTTAGAGGTAACATTTTTTTCTTTGAATCTGTAAAATTATCAATGGATTTTTTTTCTTTAGAGGTAACATATTTTTTCTTTGAATCTATAAAGTGTTGTAATACATTGTTTTCTTTTATCTGTTGTTATTAATTTATATACTTTCCTAATATTATAAGTAAGAATTATTATTTTTATACATTTCATTCGAATTGCATTAAATGATTTATATCTGCATATCTAGGTCTTACATTTTTAGCACTGTTTGTGCCCAATATATTCAATTCTTAAGTTCATATATTTCTTTAATAGCTCTCACTTCCTCAAACACTTACAGGTAAAGAAAGGGCTTATGATATACATCGTCTATGTAATAGAATCAATCTTCTTGAGTAACATTTCTCTTTCCTACTCTTCTTTTACTTCTATTAAATTATTATACCACTACAGACATTGTTTTTCTCACCTAGATTCTAAAAATCTACTAAACTGCCATCCTTTCTCCCCCTAAGGCATAGAAAATTGGTTGATTTTTATTTATTTATTTATTTTTTTGATGGGGAGGAAACTCTCTCCAACTACATTTTTTTTCCAGAAACGGGGTATAAAAAGTGAAGTGGATACAGAGAAAGAGAGAGGGAGACAGACAGAGAAGTAAATAAATTAAGAGTAAAAGAGAAGAGAAATGAGAGAAAGGTAAAAGGAGGAAGAAGAATCCATTTTCTTTCTTACTTTAAAAGCAAATAGAGTAACCTGATTAGGTGAAGAAAAATAAGTGACCTTTCAAGTTGGAGGTCACAGGATATTTTTCTTAGGTTTATTTTTTCCTCCACAGACTTATTACTAATATAATTTATCTTAATCAATATTATTCCTAGGAATTAAGAAATTATGGTTGCAGGTAGGCTTTAAAAAGTGAAATTTGGCTATCTAAGTAAATAAACAGAAATGGCACCCATTTGGCTACAACTTCACCTTAGGTAAGATTTTTCAAGAAATTGAAAAAAAAAGAGGCTGTAAGGAATGTAAGAAATAATATGAGCATCAGCTAACTTTTCAGGTGGTTCACAGGAACAAAAGAAGAATAAGGATCACTCAGTAAAAATTTCATGCTGTAATAAGTGGTCAGGCAACCTGAGTAGTCATGGAGTGGCAAGCAATTGGAGAACATCGGTAAACTGAAAGCAATGAGCCTAAATTATGGGCTGCAATAAGAGGGCCCAAGAACTTTTTAGAGAGCAGAGAAAAATCTACACTTACCTCAATATTTTATCTAGGTTGACCTTAAGTATTTTAATCTATAGGGTGGGAACTCGAGTTGTCAGACCTAGACTATGTAATTTCCTTTGCCATAGGTTAAATCAACAGTCTTCAGTCACTCTGGCAATTGGGGAGGGGTAAGCAGAAATAATTTGTGTATTTTCTTTGGTATGGATGAGATGAAAGCTGTTCAAAAGTGCAATGATTTTTAATGCTTAATTTAAAGATGTATCATTCCCAGACCAATGGGTTAACTGTAAACAAACATAATGTAGAAAACTTACTGCAAAGTTTATCTTCACAGTTATTTGGGCAGGCTTCACATGGGACACCCTTCTTATAAGGTTCATGCTTTGTTTCAGGATCATTTCCCCTTGAATAAAAAAAAGTGATTTCATAAAACTCATCTTTGAAAAATGCATATAAAATCTTACTCACAGTGTACAGCCAACTTTAAAAACAAATTGTGCAAATATTCTTGTAAAGAAGAGTGATAATTTTTAAAATGGGTATAAGATTTCCAGTCTTATAGCTATAATTTTTTTTTTTTTTTTTGCACATAGAACCAATAAATGTGAGTGACATGAAAATATTTTTCAGGCAATGTGCACATCTCGTTGGACAGTCAAGTCCTAACAGTACTTGGGAACTTTGGGTACCCTCGAGTACAAGCAAGAGCACTCATAAGCAAGAGGGCTTTAGAGCCAATTACAACAGAACACTATTCTTCATTAATACCTATAAGGACTTGGTAAACCATCATTTAAAAGGGCATGATTCTTACCAATGTTAAGAAGAAAGTCTCAAGTGAGGCAAGTTAGAGAGGTTCTAACTCCATCTTGCACTATGTTATAAGAAATTTTTTACATGTTAATGTCTTTTGTTGAAACAGATGGTATATATAAAAGATGAAAGTACATCAGCATGGATAAAACTAAAGTGTTGGGGTGTGGGAAAGAAAGTAGATAAGAAGTTCTAGTTCTGGACTAACTTGAAACTTTTGAAAAGACAGGCAGGGCTCAATGACTTATCTCTGTAATCCCAGCACTTTGGGAGGGCAAGGTGGAAGGATTACTTGAGCCCAAAAGTTCGAGATAAGCGGGGCAAAAAAAAAAAAAAAAAAAAAAAAAATTAGTCAGGCCTGGTGGCGCATGCCTGTAGTTTCAGGTACTTGGAAGACTGAGGTGGGAGGATAGCTGGAGCCCAGAAGGTCAATGCTGCACTGAGCTATATTGACACCTCTGTACTCCAACCTGGGTGACAGAACAAGGCCCTATCTCAAAAGGAAAAACAAAAAAGAAAAGACAATTCTTACCTGTGTATGTCTAAAAACATACATAGTGTCTAAAAACATACATAGTGTCTAAAAACATAGATAATATCTGTTTCTAAAGTAATACAACTTAAAAAAGTAAATGTTCTGGTTTTTAAAAACCTTTTTAAATCTGGTATTCGTTTATCTGAGCTGCTAAAATTTCACTTTGAAAAGAAGATTATTACTAAATTCAGTAAGAGATTTAGTCAGAGACTTGGACTAATCTTCAACCAAGAAAATTCCCCTATCATAGCTCTCCATGTTTTATACTTTTCTTTTTCGGAGCAGTTGAAGTTCACTGCAGACCACCAACCCTTGAAAATACGTATTGCAAACCATGTGTTGTAGGAGCAAAGAGATTTTATTGTCTTCAGCACAATTTATATATAACTCAGATAGAGTTATTATATGATGATATTACACTCTGAATCAATAGTGATAGTGGAGGCATCACTGCAAATGTGAAGTACGGCAGTGTATTTTCAAATCAGTCATGTTCAGTGATTCATATTGAACATCTAGTATTGTGCTACATACATGGGAGACAGTGGTTGAGCACAATGCATTGAGCTAACATTATGGAGGAAAGGCTTATGTGTTAATCTGAGAAATACATGTAGCTGAAGGAGATGCATAATGGCGTCACTGACTTTTATCAGCAGAAGTGATATTGAACTGGCATTTGTAGTCAAATATCAGGCAGTTCTATTCAACTCTGAACAATCTTCTCTTTTCTGATAACCATCACTGGAGCCACACAGATGGGGCCTGCAGTCATCTTTGCCTTACTTGATCTTGTGTCATAATCACAGTTCATAGGAGAAGAAGGTGCAGCAGACCCTTACTGAAACAATCGGATTAAGTTTTCTAGGAATTGCGACTAGTATCTGTGATAGAAACTATAACATGTGAATTTCATTTTTAAAGAGAAGACATACATCAACTTTTTGACTAGATAGCTAAGTACAGAGAAAGATACTTGGTTCTTTCCATTTGTTTCCTTGTTAAGACACCACTGCACGCCTGTCCTTTTGGTCTAACAATACTCTTGTTTCGTTGAAGTAAATGCCCTCATTTCTTTGCTTAACCAAATCTGTTTCTCTTATATAATAATTACCTGAAGAATCAATGACACATAGGAAGACTGCTGGTAAATTGCTATGAAAATATATTGGAGTTTTTTTTTTTTTTAAATAAGAGAAAATACAGTCAAAGGAATAAAATAATATGTAACTAAATATGTGTTTTCACATAAATAGGAAGTAGCCAAGACTCAAACTACAGATTGTATAACCATTCATCTTTGAAGGACGCCTTGGTTATTTCCAGCTCTTGTCTATTATGAATACAGTTGCTATAAACATTTGTGCACACACAAAAAACAAAGTTCAAAAAACTAGATTAGGTTACCTTAGGGGGTTATATATTTTAAAAACTAATAATACATACTCATGACAATAGTGACAAACGTAGAAATATCGAGGTGATCCTTTGTGGCGGCATGGTGTAATGGCACAGCCAATCAGGTAAGATGTGGCCCAAACAATCTGCAATGATAAAGAGTTGTTTTACTGCAGATTAGATATTTTACTAAATGACTATAATATCAATATAGTCATCCATGATTAAAAGTTAACATGTTGCTTTTAGGTTTACTTTGGGTATGGCTTAACAAGAAGTCATAGAAACAAAAGGACTCCTACATGTCTAGATACCATACATGCATGTACACACACATAGCTGCACACAATGCAAACCAGGTGGAGAAAATCAACTGACGGGGGAGGGTGACTTGATGGTTGGCATTGTCTCTATTTATTGTCAGTTTTTCTTTCTGAAAATAAGTAGGACTTCTAGATGTAATTTCTAATTTTAAAGAATCCCAATGTTCATTTTCTCTGAGATAGGAGAGATGGGTAGAGAGAAGGTAAAGGTACATAAGGTAGTGTTGATCATTTTGTTATGAACAGGCTGATGTTCAAAGGAGACTTGAGTGTTGCCTTTCTGGACATGGGCTGTACATGGCTGTGCATAGGACTAATTTCTCTGATCGTATCCAGTGTACTCACGGCTGATCAAAACTCTGTGTCAACTCTCCATGACTCATTCTTATTGGAACGAAACATGAGAGGCTGTCTTCAATGCTGGCTCATTCTCCCCTTCTCATCAAACTTATGTGGATGAGATAACTTATCAGTTTACATAATGAAGGCTGCTTGGTGATTATATAAAAATCAAAGCTTGGAAGAAACTTTTCTTATCGGTCAGTGAACAGGCATACTGTAGAGTACTGAGTTTGTTTTTGAGGAATAGTGAGCCAGGTTTAAATTCCATCATTTACTTCTTGGGTAGGTTGTACTTAGAAGTTTGTTTTATGCCTCTGAGTTTCATTTTCTCAGCTGTAAAATGGGATACAACAATGTTGTCCTCTACACCATCAGTGAAAGGTAGGATTAAACATTCAAATATTTAAGAATATTTAAGTGGTTCAAAAGGAGATGTTTTCAGTAAGTGCGATTGTTCCCACTTGCCACTGCCCCACATGAGCCTGGGTAGCTTTCTTACAGTCCTAGAGACTTTCCTCACATTTCTGTTCATGTTCTTGATTACAGAACATGTCTGCTATGACTCTTTTAGATAAAATATTGTTTTCTCTTTACAAAGAGAGTCATGCATGAGTGTCAATCTCTCCACACCATATGGCTTTTAATTTTCTGCTGCTAACCTAGGCTTTTACTAAACCTATTGCTCTACCTGGGCATAAAAATTTTTATAATGTAGATTCTTTGTTTGCAGGTTCTTGCTAACATTTTCTACCAATCAGTATTTTCCATAAGAGACCCTGTTGAATTCAGACTCTAATGGAGCACATAACCTTAAACATGATTTTAATAAAAATGCAGCTGAACATCTATTTTGCTATGTTCCCTTTATATGTTAATTGGTAATAAGATTATTGAACTTAATTTATTCATTTATTCCTTTAACTCATAGCAAAGAAAAATTGAAAATGAAACTTTTTTCATTAGGTCTTCAGACACAAATGACTTTAGAAAAAGAGCTTTTATTTTACAAAATTTTTCATGAACATAATAATGTATTTATACAAGGTTACAGAAAATGTCAGAAAATGTCTGGAAAAGACTTGTGGTATATTCCCCCACTGGGCCTGCTGTCGTGGGCTTACTCACCTTCACATTAACATTCTTGTTGTTCAGTTGATTCTGCTTGGAACCCTATATTCTGCTCCTTGCCCTTCCCTGCCCTCAGCTGCTTCTGATTTTTAGAACATTAGGTGAAATGAAGTTCCCATTTCTCCAGTGCATACGAAAGATTAAGAGCTGTGTAAAGACCACTGGACTAGGATTCAGATCTGGGTTCTAGTCCTCACTCCTCCATTTGCTAGCCATGAAAAAAATCCATAACTGGTGGAATGTAAAATGTTTCTATATTCTACTGTATTAAATTTTAAGCAAATGAAAGCAAATTTCTTTGATTTCATTGTCTTCATTCCTTGGCAACAGGAAATGAGAGAAATCATTTTGATAAAACGTGTTCTATTTTGAAAGTGACAATGATTCACTTTGAAGGAGACAAATCAAGATTATCTGAAGGTGATGGAATTCAGTTAATATACCACAACGATGAGATAATGCTTTTGCGATAAAATTAGTGTGTTAGTTGACTTATATAGGAAATAGAAGATTTGAATCAAGGCCACAAATTTGTTAGATTTTTAGCTTTCTAGATGTTCATTGTATTTTTATCCTCTAATCTTTTGATAAGGTAAATTATATGATTAAGTAGTTTAATGTTAAGATACTCCCAGATTCCTGCCACATACCCTTTGTATCTAAGTGTATCAATCTTAAAAGAAAATGCTATTTACTAGTGTTTTATTTAGGATTTCTGCATTAATTTCTGTGATTATGCTTCTTTTTAAATATGCTTTATCTTCATTGACTTTTAACATCAAATTTAAGTAGGCTTTATTTCAAGTGGATTTTATTTTATGAAACTTACTAATGGGCACATGTGAGAATATAGTGAAAGGAAGCAATCTTTAAGCCAGAAGGAGAATCCTCTCAAGAAACTAACCATGCTGGCACTCTGATCTTGGACTTTCAGGCTTTGTGAATTCAAGAAAATAAATTTCTGTTGTTTAAGTCATTCAGCAATGTGATGTTTTGTTACGGTAGGCTGAGAACACTAAAACAGATTTTGGTGTCAAGAACTGAGATGCTGCTTCAACAAATACCTAAAAATGTGGAAGCAGCCTTGGAATTGGGTGATGGGTAGAGACTGGAAGTTTTAAGTGCATGCTATAAAAAGTGTAGATTGCTTGGAAGGGACTGGTGATAGAAATAAGAGCATTAAAGTATATTTTGTTGTGGTCTCAGATATAAATAAGGGACATGTTCTTGGAAATTGGAAGAAAGGTAATCTTTATTATAAAGTAGCAAACAAAATGGCTGCTGCCTTGTCTTCTAGTGTTTGTGGAAGGCAAAAGTTGTGAACAACAAACGTGGAAATTTAGCTGAGGAGATTTCAGAGCAAAGGGTTGAAGGAGTGGTTTGGTTTCTCCTCACCACTTACAGTAAACTACAAGAGGAGAGAAAGAAATTGAAGAAATATTTATGCAAGGACAAACCAGAACTTGAAGATTTACACAATCATTAGCCCATCTATATTACAGAAAATGAGAAAGTATTTTCCAAAGAGAACCCTAATGTCACTGAACAACCATTAGATAAAGATACCATGGATATGATTTATGGATTCAATCATACATCTCAGCAGAAATAGACGTGTGATTATACAGTGGAGGTACTGCCAGTTTGAACTAAAGTGGACAGAGAAAACAGACCCAAGTGACGGAAGGCTGTCAGACTTCTTAGACTCTTCAGAAAGACATGATGGAGATATTTCATTGTAAACATGCATTATCCTTCAAGAAAAGGGAAGAATGACTCCCCAAATGTTTCAGAGATCATGATGGCTGCCATTCCCATTACAGGTCCAGGGTGCAAGGCTGCTTCCTGCTTAGCTTCGAAGAGTATTGTCCCTTCAGATGATCTCTGAAAGCAGCCATGTTAGCAGGGCCTCTTCGGAGAGTCATTTGATGAGGCTGCCTCACTGAGCTAAAGGGAAAAGGCTGCCCACAGAGCCATAGGTGATGCTGCCTCCAAGTTGGCCAAGAGTGCAGAGCATCAAACCAAAGAGAATTATTCTCAAGCCTTACTATCACATGAAATTTCTTTTGCAAGGTTTTGGATTTGCCTGGGACCCATTACTGCTTCCTTTTCTATTTCTTTTTTGAAATGAGAATATCTATCTTATGCCTGTGTGTCTATTGTACTATGGAAGCATATAACTTTTCTTGTTTCATGGGTTCACTGCTGGCGAGAAATGTTACCTCTTGATGAATCACACCTTGAATCTCATGCATTTAGATAATATTCAGATAATATTTAGATGAGACTTTGGGCCTTAGACTTTAGAGTTGATGCTGGAATAAATTAAAAATTTGAGGGCTCTTGGGATAGAATGAATCTATTTTGCATGTGAGGAGAAAATAAATTTGTTGGGGAGGGGCAATGGTACAATGTTATGAGCTGAATTGGTCCCCCAAAATTCATATTCTGTACCCCTAACTTCCATCCAGTGTAGCTGTATTTGAAAATAGAGATTCTAAGGAAATAATTAAGATTAAATAAAGTCATATGACTTGGGCCCTGTTCCAGTAGGATGTGTCCTTATACGAACAGATGCTAGACAGCTTGCTCTTATGGTCTCTCTTGTCTCTGTCTCTATCCTTGATTCTCTCTGGCTCCACTTTTGCACTGGGAAAAAGCCGTGTTAGGACATTATGACAAGGTGTCAGGCAGAAAGCTTTCACTAGAAACTGACTATGCTCTATTAAGATCATAGACTTCTAGGATCCAGAATGTGGGAAAATAAATTTCTGTTGTTTTATCCACCTAGCTGTGGTATTTTGTTATGGCATCCTAAGCAGACTGATAGAGCAAAGATGTGAAGAAATTGCAAATTTTGTAAATTGCTGGTGGGAATATAAAATGGTGCAGCTGCAACAGAAAATATAATAGTACTCCAGTTTTTCAAATAATAAACATAATATTCACATATGATCCAGTAATTCCTCTCCTTGGCATATGCCCAAAACAATTGAAAGCAAGCACTCAAACAGATATTTTCACACCAATGTTTAAAGCAGTATTATTCACAATAGCCAAAAAAATGGAAACAACTCAAATGCCCATAAGAACAGACAAGCAAAAGGTGATATACACATACAGTGAAATACTATTTAGCCTTTAAAAAAGAATACAATTCTGACACACGCTACAACATGGATGAGCATAGATTTAATATATTATGCTAAGTGAAATAAAGCAGACACAAAAGGACAAATATCATATAATTCCAAAGTTATGAGGTACTTTGAGTAGTGAAATTGTTCACAGAGACAGAAAGTAGAGTGGTGGTTGCCAGAGGTTTGGGGGAGGAATGGAAGGTATTGTTTAATGAGTACAGAGTTTCGGTTTGGGAAAATGACAATATTCTAATGATGGGGTTGCACAACCATCTGAGTGGACTTATTGCCCCTGAACATTCATGCCACATTAATGCTGAACATGAAACCATTTAAAATGGTTAAAATGGTAATTTTTAAAATGTATTTTTTACCACAATAAAACTAAAGTTAGAAATCAGGGGTTTCCCTGTATTTTAAGGTACCATTATTTTCACTTTTACAAATACTACCAATATCAAATTAGATTGACATCTTATGATTTTGTGAGTTTCTGGAAAATCTAGTGAGTAAAGAAGGAAACTGAGAAGTTAGGCATCTTCTCTAAGCCATATTTTGAACAGAACAATTCCTTCTATTCCAAATTATAAGAGGGACTCAGTAAATTCAGTAAAGATTGCCATAAGAAGGTAGAATTATTTTCGGTTGTTTCTCACCTACGTTTCCACACACATACTTATCTCTTAAACAATGTGCATGTTTGCCAGCACACAGGTTACCTGAGTGTACCGGTCAGTACTTATGTCATCATCCGTTGATGGCCATAGTCCATATTTGAAATATTTAGACTCACTGTACCAGACTCCAATTATACTGGACCATGATACAGGATAAGATGTCATATTCATATTTTCTCCACAAAAGGTATCTAAAATGAGAAAACGGGCTGGGTCATACTCTGAACAAATGGGAAATAGTATACAAGGAGACTTTCCTCATTTTTATTTTGTGAATGGTTCACTAATCATCTTGACAACATCTTCTGAGAGGAAGTAAAATCTGTTGTATCCCTGCTGAAAGCCTTCTTTCTCATTGATGAATGAGCATATGGTACTCAAATTTAGTGAAAAGTTGATAGTAGGTGATGAACACATTTTGAAATCAAATCAATCAACATTTCAGTCTCTGCTGCTTCCAAGTTGCTTTAGATAGGTGAAACCAAATCAGAGAAGCCTAAGAGTTTTAACAGGGTCTATGGCTTAAAAGAAGCTACACACAGGTGTTCACAATACAAAGATGTTGAATAATCATTTGTTTATTTAGCCATTCATGTATGGTGTGGGCTTCTGGTTGAACATGGTAGTCAGGAGTATCTGCCTTTTCTTAAGGCAGGCAGGAACCACTTTGCTGTTTCACTACTCAAAAGCATTGAACTAAGATTCCAAATATTCTGTAGATATAAATGTGAGTTAGCATTTTTAAAACATCTTAATTTTGAAAAGATTCTCATGTTAAAATATAATATGTATTCCTGAGTGAAGGTGATATAGTTTGGATGTCCCCTCCAAATCTCATGTTGAGATGTAATCTCAGTGCTGAAGGTGGGGCCTGGGTGGAGATGTTTACCTCATGGTAGCGGATTCCTCAAATAACTCAGTGCTGTCTTCATAATGGTGAGCGGGTTCTCAAGAGATCTGGTTGTTTAAAAGTGCGTGGCACCCCCCAACTCTCTCTCTCTTGCTCCCTCTCTCACCATGTAAGACACTTGCTCGCCCTTCACCTTCTGCCATGATTGTAAGCTTCCTAAGGTCTCACCAAAAGCCAGGTAGATGTGGGTGCCATGCTTCCTGTACAGCCCACAGAGTTATGAGCTAATTAAATCTCTTTTTAATAAATTACTCAGGCTCAGGTATTTCTTTATAGCAACACAAAAATAGTGTAACACATAAGTAATAATTTTTTTTAAAATTTATTTCGTGGAAACTAGCAGTAAGTTACCTAATCTATATGCTTTAAGATGGGCTCGGGAGGGCGGAGCAAGATGGCCGAATAGGAACAGCTCCAGTCTTCAGCTCCCAGTGTGAGCGACACAGAAGATGGGTGATTTCTGCATTTTCAACTGAGGTACCAGGTTCATCTCACTGGGGAGTGCCAGACAATCAGTGCTGGTCAGCTGGAGCAGACCGACCAGCCAGAGCTGAAGCAGGACGAGGCATCACCTCACCTGGGAAGTGCAAGGGGGAAGGAAATCCCTTTTCCTAGCCAAGGGAAACTGAGACACACAACACCTGGAAAATAGGGTAACTCCCACCCTAATACTGTGCTTTACCAAGGGTCTTAGCAAACGGCACACCAGGAGATTTTATCCCACACCTGGCTGGGAGGGTCCCATGCCCAGGGAGCCTCCCTCATTGCTAGCACAGCAGTCTGAGATCTAACTGCATGGCAGCAGCGAGACTGGGGGAGGGTCGCCCGCCATTGCTGAGGCTTAAGTAGGTAAATGAAGCCGAAGCCGCTGGCAAGCTCGAACTGGGTGGAGCCCACAGCAGCTCAAGGAGTCCTGCCTGTCTCTGTAGACTCCACCTCTGGGGACAGGGCACAGCTGAAAAAAAGAAGCAGAAACCTGTGCAGATGTAAATGATCCTGTCTGACAGCTTTGAAGAGAGCAGTGGATCTCACAACACGGTGGTTGAGATCTGAGAAAGGACAGACTGCCTGCTCAAGTGGGTCCCTGACCCCTGAGTAGCCTAACTGGGAGACATCCCCCACGAGGTGCAGACCGACACCTCGCACCTCACACGACGGGGTACACCCCTGAGATGAAGCTTCCAGAGCAAGAATCAGACAGGAACACTCGCTGTTCAGCAACATTCTATCTTCTGCAGCCTCCGCTGCTGACACCCAGGCAAACAGGGTCTGGAGTGGACCTCAAGCAATCTCCAACAGACCTACAGCTGAGGGTCCTGACTGTTAGGAGGAAAACTAACAAACAGAAAGGACACCCACACCAAAACCCCATCAGCACGTCACCAACATCAAAGACCAAAGGCAGATAAAACCACAAATATGGGGAAAAAGCAGGGCAGAAAAGCTGGAAATTCAAAAAATAAGAGTGCATCTCCCTCTCCAAAGGAATGCAGTTCATCGCCAGCAACGGATCAAAGCTGGGTGGAGAATGACTTTGTCAAGTTGAGAGAAGAAGGCTTCAGTCGACAAACTTCTCAGAGCTAAAGGAGGAACTACGTAACCAGTGCAAAGAAACTAAAAATCTTGAAAAAATAATGGAAGAATGGATAACTAGAATAATCAATGCAGGGAAGGCCATAAACGAACTGACAGAGATAAAAACCATGACATGAGAAATACGTGACAAATGCACAAGCTTCAGTAACTGACTTGATCAACTGGAAGAAAGTGTATCAACGATTGAAGATCAAATGAATGAAATGAACTGAGAAAAGAAGTCCAGAGAAAAAAGAGGAAAAAGAAATGAACAAAGCCTTCAAGAAGTATGGAATTATGTGAAAATACCAAATCTGCATCTGATTGGGGTGCCTGAAAGTAAGGGGGAAAATGGAACCAAGTTGGAAAACACTCTTCAGGATATCATCCAGGAGAACTTCCCCAACCTAGTAAGGCAGGCCAACATTCAAATTCAGGAACTATGGAGAACACCACAAAGATACCCCTCGAGAAGAGCAACTCCAAGACACATAATTGTCAGATTCACCAAAGTTGAAATGAAGGAAAAAATGTTAAGGACAGCCAGAGAGAAAGGTCGGGTTACCCACAAAGGGAAGCCCATCAAACTAACAGCAGATCTCTCAGCAGAAACTCTCCAAGCCAGAAGAGAGTGGAGGCCAATATTCAACATTCTTAAAGAAAAGAATTTTCAACCCAGAATTTCATATTCAGCCAAACTAATTTTCATAAGTGAAGGAGAAATAAAATCCTTTACAGACAAGCAAATGCTTAGAGATTTTGTCACCACCAGGCCTACCCTACAAGAGATCCTGAAGGAAGCACTAAACATGGAAAGGAGCAACCAGTACCAGCCATTGCAAAAACATGCCAAAATGTAAAGACCATTGAGGCTAGGAAGAAACTGCATCAACTAACGAGCAAAATAACCAGCTAACGTCATAATGACAGGATCAAATTCACACATAACAATATTAACCTTAAATGTAAATGGGCTAAATGGTCCAAAAAAAGACACAGACTGGAAAATTGGATAAAGAGTCAAGACCCATCAGTTTGCTGCATTCAGGAGATGCATCTCACATGCAGAGACACACATAGGCTCCAAAAAAAGGGATGGAGGAACATCTACCAAGCAAATGGAGAACCAAAAAAAGCAGGGGTTGCAATACTAGTCTCTGATAAAACAGACTTTAAACCAAAAAAGATCAAAAGAGACAAAGAAGGCCATTACATAATGGTAAAGGGATCAATTCAACAGGAAGAGCTAACTATCCTAACTATATATGCACCCAATACAGGAGCACCCAGATTCATAAAGCAAGTCCTTAGAGACTTACAAAGAGACTTAGATTCCCATACAATAATAATGGGAGACTTCAACACCCCACTGTCAACATTAGACAGATCAATGAGACAGAAAGTAAACAAGGATATCCAGGAATTGAACTCATCTCTGCACCAAGTGGACCTAATAGACATCAGCAGAACTCTCCACCCCAAATCAACAGAGTATACATTCGTCTCAGCACCACATCACACTTATTCCAAAATTGACCACATAGTTGGAAGTAAAGCACTCCTCAGCAAATGTAAAAGAACAGAAATCATAACAAATTGTCTCTCAGACCACAGTGCAATCAAACTAGAACTCAGGATTAAGAAACTCAGCCAAAACCACTCAACTACATGGAAACTGAACAACCTGCTCCTGAATGACTACTGGGTACATAACGAAATGAAGGCAGAAATAAAGATGTTCTTTGAAACCAATGAGAACAAAGATACAACATACCAGAATCTCTGGGACACATTTGAAGCAGTGTGTAGAGGGAAATTGATAGCACTAAATGCCCACAAGAGAAAGCTGGAAAGATCTAAAATTCACACTCTAACATCACAATTAAAAGAACTAGAGAAGCAAGAGCAAACACATTCGAAAGCTAGCAGAATGGAAGAAATAACAAGAAATAACTAAGATCAGAGCAGAACTGAAGGAGATAGAGACACAAAAAACCCTCCAAAAAAATCAATGAATCCAGGAGTTGGTTTTTTGAAAAGATCGACAAAATTGACAGACCGCTAGCAAGACTAATAAAGAAAAGAGAGAAGAATCAAATAGACGCAATAAAAAATGATAAAGGAGATATCACCACCGACCCCACAGAAATACAAACTACCATCAGAGAATACTATAAACACCTCTACGCAAATAAACTAGAAAACCTAGAAGAAATGGATAATTTCCTGGACACTTACACTCTCCCAAGACTAAACCAGGAAGAAGTTGAATCCCTGAATAGACCAATAGCAGGCTCTGAAATTGAGGCAATAATTAATAGCCTACCAACCAAAAAAAGTCCAGGACCAGATGGATTCACAGCCGAATTCGGCCACAGGTACAAGGAGGAGCTGGTACCATTCCTTCTGAAACTATTCCAATCAATAGAAAAAGAGGGAATCCTCCCTAACTCATTTTATGAGGCCAACATCATCCTGATACCAAAGCCTTGCAGAGACACAACAAAAAAGGGAATTTTAGACCAATATCCCTGATGAACATCGATGCAAAAATCCTCAATAAAATACTGGCAAACCAAATCCAGCAGCACATCAAAAAGCTTATCCACCATGATCAAGTGGGCTTCATCCCTGAGATGCAAGGCTGGTTCAACATACACAAATCAATAAACGTAACCCATCACATAAACAGAAGCAAAGACAAAAACCACATGATTATCTCAATAGATGCAGAAAAGGCCTTTGACAACATTCAACAGCCCTTCATACTAAAAACTCTCAATAAATTTGGTATTGATGGAACGTATCTCAAAATAATAAGAGCTATTTATGACAGACCCACAGCCAATATCATACTGAATGGGCAAAAACTGGAAACATTCCCTTTGAAAACTGGCACAAGACAGGGATGCCCTCTCTTACCACTCCTATTCCACATAGTGTTGGAAGTTCTGGCTAGGGCAATAGGCAAGAGAAAGAAATCAAGGGTATTCAGTTAGGAAAAGAAGAAGTCAAATTGTCCCTGTTTGCAGATGACATGATTGTATATTTAGAAAACCCCATTGTCTCGGCCCAAAATCTCCTTCAGCTGATAAGCAACTTCAGCAAAGTCTCAGGATACAAAATTAATGTGCAAAAATCACAAGCAATCTTATACAGCAGTAACAGACAAACAGAGAGTCAAATCATGAATGAACTTCCATTCATAATTGCTTCAAAGAGAATAAAATACCTAGGAATCCAACTTACAAGGGATGTAAAGGACCTCTTCAAGGAGAACTACAAACCACTGCTCAGTGAAATAAAAGAGGACACAAACAAATAGAAGAACATACCATGCTTATAGATAGGAAGAATCAATATCGTGAAAATGGCCATACTGCCCAAGGTTATTTATAGATTCAATGCCATACTCATCAAACTACCAATGAGTTTCTTCACAGAATTGGAAAAAACTGCTTTAAAGTTCGTATGGAACCAAAACAGAGCCCACATTGCCAAGACAATCCTAAGCGAAAAGAACAAAGCTGGAGGCATCACGCTACCTGACTTCAAACTATACTACAAGGCTACAGTAACCAAAACAGCATGGTACTGGTACCAAAACAGAGATATAGACCAATGGAACAGAACAGAACCCTCAGAAATAACACCACACATCTACAACCATCTGATCTTTGACAAACCTGAGAGAAACAAGAAATGGGGAAAGGATTTCCTATTTAATAAATGGTGCTGGGAAAATTGGCTAGCCATAAGTAGAAAGCTGAAATTGGATCCTTTCCTTACTCCTTATACGAAAATTAATTCAAGATGGATTAGAGACTTAAATGTTAGACCTAAAACCATAAAAACTCTAGAAGAAAACTTAGGTAATACCATTCAGTACATAGGCATGGGCAAGGACTTCATGTCTAAAACACCAAAAGCAACGGCAACAGAAGCCAAAATTGACAAATGGGATCTAATTAAACTAAAGAGCTTTTGCACAGCAAAAGAAACTACCATCAGAGTGAACAGGCAACCTACAGAATGGGAGAAAATTTTTGCAATCTACTCATCAGACAAAGGGCTAATATCCAGAACCTACAAAGAACTCAAACAAATTTACAAGAAAAAAACAAACAACCCCATCAAAAAGTGGGCAAAGGATATGAACAGATATTCCTCAAAAGAAGACATTCATACAGCCAACAGACACATGAAAAAATGCTCATCATCACTGGCCATCAGAGAAATGCAAATCAAAACAACAATGAGATACCATCTCATACCAGTTAGAATGGCAATCATTCAAAAATCAGGAAACAACAGATGCTGGAGAGGATGTGGAGAAATAGGAACACTTTTACACTGTTGGTGGGATTGTAAACTAGTTCAACCATTGTGGAAAACAGTATGGCGATTCCTCAAGGACCGAGAACCAGAAATACCATATGACCCAGCCATCCCATTACTGGGTATATACCCAAAGGATTATAAATCATGCTGCTATAAAGACACATGCACACGTATGTTTATTGCAGCACTATTCACAATAGCAAAGACTTGGAATCAACCCAAATGTCCATCAGTGACAGACTGGATTAAGAAAATGTGGCACATATACACCATGGAATACTCTGCAGCCATAAAAAAGGACGAGTTTGTGTCCTTTGTAGGGACATAGATGCAGCTGGAAACCATCATTCTCAGCAAACTATTGCAAGAACAGAAAACCAAACACTGCATGTTCTCACTCATAGGTGGGAATTGAACAATGAGATCACTTGGACTCGGGAAGGGGAACATCACACACTGGGACCTATTCTGGGGAGGGGGGAGGGGGGAGGGATGGCATTGGGAGTTATACCTGCTGTAAATGGTGAGTTGATTGGTGCTGACAAGTTGATGGGTGCAGCACACCAACATGGCACAAGGATACATATGTTATAAACCTGCACGTTGTGCGCATGTACCCTAGAACTTAAAGTATTAAAAAAAAAAAAAAAAGATGAGCTCACTTTTGAGCACCTAAAATTATCTTATGGGCAGCTGCGCAGGGCTGCATATAACTTATTTCTCAACTGCATTACCGTTCCAAAGCTAAGAAGATCCCCTGGTGTTATTGTTCAGTAGCTAAAGTAACTACACAGAATGGAGACCTAGGTCTCTAGCTGCTCACTCCACTCTTCTGCAATACTGAGAGTTTTGATTCATTTCTCCTGATGGTCAGAGCTTGGAATCTGAAAACTTCAGAACTTGGAATCTGAAAACTTAAAGATATAAACCTTAAAAATTAATGAGTTAAAAACAGTGTAATAGTCCACAACTCACTGCCATGTATGACCCAGTGCAAACAAGGAAATCTAGATGACTTAATTTACTTTCATCAGGGTACATAACAATCCCTGTTTTACTATTGTTTTTTTTTTCTTTTTAGTCCAAAGGCGGGTCATAGAGACACACACTTACTTGGAAGTCTCCTCTCAAGGGGGTTGCTCTCTGTCATATCACAATAGCGTGAAAAAGTTCTGGCATTTTGTGCAGCCTCTTCACTCCAACTCTGTAGTGGAAAAAAAAAAAAAAAAAAAAAACAAGCACATGGTCCAATTAATATTTTCATAAGATTCTAATTTATTGTTTCTAATAATCCATGAGATATAATATCTTCCATTGTATCAACTAGAAATATAAATAACGAGATTACTATTAAACGTTCTAGTAGAAAGAGAAAGACAACAATTTCAATTTATTATGTTGGCCCTTGAATTCACAAATTCAAAATTTGGTAATTACATTCAGAGATAGATTCTCTCACAGATGTAGTAGAGAATTTAAGTAAATGCTTCCAGGGAAACAGACCAGAGTTACCTAGTAATTTATTTGTAGTTTAAACTCAGACATGTTATTTTATCTCTTTGAAGCTCAGTTTATCCGTCTGGAAACTGTTAGCTGTAATTTATGCCCAAAGGTTTGTTCAAATGTGATAATCCAAGGAATACAACTAAGATGTGATAAATCTTATGTATTGAATAAATGATGGCTGTGATCAGAAGCAAGGACACAGTCACATTTATATCTAAAATTATGAATTAAAAAAATGGAAGCTAACTCCACATGGCAGAATCTGTCACCAATTTTGTGTGTATCTTCTTTCACTTTAACCTCATAGCAACTCTACAAAAGAGATAATATTATATCCATTTGTAAATAAGGTAACTAAGGCACAGAGATGTTAAGTAACTTTTAGGGAGTCACACTACAAATAATTGACAAAATAAGAATTTGAATCCACTTAGGATGGCTTTAGAGTATGTGTTCTTGAATCTCTGCGTGCATCAACTATGCTGAGTTGAAGCATTTGGTCAGGTATGAGTAAGTAAGAGCTATTCTCCCAATGCAGAAAGGGAGAAATTCTGCATCTGTAAGTATGACACTCCGTGGTAAACGATCTCCCTAACGTTCTTCTATCATTGTGGTGTATATGAAACTGCCCAATTTTTACAAAGAACTGAGCCTATGAACATTTGTCTTATCTGAGTTCCTTTGTCAGGAAACCCACCATCAGGCCCCTCAGGTGGTAGCAGGGAACTGAGGCTTTCCTGATCACCACACCTAGGCAAGGAGACACAGCTACTACCTGTCGACCAGCTCCTCTTTCTTGTCCCTCCTGTTTTCCATCCCTCCTATATAAACCTGTAACTTTGGTTGGTTAGGGAGAGGGAAGGATTTGACAGGCTGACATCACCCACAACAAAGTCTTTCTTCTCAGGCAATGGACAATACTCATCTAGTGACTGGCTTTCTGTGCTGCAAGCAACTATACCTTGGCTGAACGCCTGGTGTTCAGCAGCATATACATCCATTTAAAAGAATATCCTTATATGTGCATATAACACATTGCCAACAGAAGGTGTAGAGTTTGTTTTTACTGTAAGTTTTTATGTAAATCATTCAGCTACTCTTTAGACTGTTTGGAGGACATTCATTTTCAGTATCGTCCTGAGCATGTAAAGTTTAATTATTATATGTATTTGCTGCCATCTTGTGGTCAACTTTTTGAATTACCCTTGGGGTTGAATGAGACGAATTAAATAACTCATTAGCTTAGCACTGGGTAAAACCACGGTTTTGCAGGTTTTGATCGTTTCAAGAAAAAAAAATTTATTTTAGTTATGGCTATGTCTAACTTTTGAGCAGAAATGACACAACACATCTACCAGTGTATAGGCTCTCTGGGCTGGGGGAATACCATGGCATTCACTAGCAAAGAAAACCTACGGGAACCGGAACTTATCTGGTTAAAATATAGCAGGACGTTTGCACTTTGAAGAAGCTGTATAGGACATTACCTCTGATTAATGTTGGTGAGATACTCCTTTTTTGAGACATATTCACAATTAAAATTGAAGTTTGTACTATGATCATACCAAAGCTCGGAATTTCAGCTTTAACAAGTGACTCTGCTTTGGTTCTAATATTGTGTTCAGAAACTATTTTTTTAAACAAAATCTCTGCCTGGTAATTGCGGTTAACTCTTCAGTCCTATTGTTCCTTAAATTTGCTGTTGCTACTTCTAATCCTATATATGTCCTATGCATTGTTTGTGGAGCAGCTGAACCCTCCTATTTCTTTTGAAATATTTCTCAGTTTTACTGGTACACTTACTTTTATCATCTTGTTGACATTTCATACCTTTGTACCTTAGCGCTTGAATATGTGCATTCTTATATTGTTTCCAGTTTTTCTTCTGTATTTGCCTTTCATCTCCAATCTCAAATCAGAGGCTATATTTTTTCACGTTTCTTTAACCTTGTTTGTACCTCCTAGGTAAACTTATTTGCTCATCTGGCAACCAAGGAATTTGGACTCTACTTCTCCAGGTCCTTGGATTTGGCCCACTTGCATTTTAATCTGGGCCCCAGTTCTTAAGATTTTGAATAAGCTCCTCAATTTTCCTTAGGTTCAGTGTCATAATATGTAAAATGAAGAAAATTGTATTGGAAGAATGCAATGAGCTAATGTAACAAGGTATTTGAAAAATGCCTGTAAATAATAAACACAACATGTATGTTTGCTACAACACCATGCAGGAATGCCTATGAAAGCTATTGATTTTTATCTTTAGTTCAAATACCTCTTTGGATTAAAAAACGATTAAGAGATAAATCTCAAAATCATTTATCTATTTCCTTGTTTCATCCTCTTCATCATTTGTAAGAGAAAGGTGTTCCTTAGAATCACCCTCCACAGCCTGCACTATTTCTAACCCTTGTTGCTATAGGCTGGTCCAGAGTTCAAGGAAGCAGGCTGAGGGTGCTCATGAAACTGAGTGATGCTACTGGATAACAAATGTGAGAGTAATCACCTAAACACCTGAGACTTCCCTAAATTTTTCTTGTAGGAGAGCATAGCAGGTTTATAATGAAAGAATTTCTCTTCCTCTTTATGGGATGCAATGTTGATGAGATACCAACATTGGTATGCAATGTTGCAATGAAACTGGAGGATAAATTTATGGGTGCAATGAAACTGGGGGATAAATTTGCCAATATTTATTTACCTGGCCACATCAACTAACTAGATATCTAGACATTTTAACTCTAGGAAGAGTGTCTTAGCCTCTGGACTACTGCCCAATGAAAACAGCTATGAAATGCATGGATAACTTGTTGATCAATATTTGTCATATATACTGGCAGCATCAGCATCAGCTGGGAGCTTGTGGCGGTCTCCAGGTCAGACCTCCTGAATCAGGATATCAGACACCAAGAAAGTGTGCTTTACTAAGTTCTTCAGGTAATTCTTGAGTACATGAAAGGCTGAGAAGCACTGTCTTAGAGTATTGAGGAAGGAAGCTAGGCTGGCTGAGCTCTGTCCTTGACTAACCATACAATCATCAGAAAGTTACTTACCTTCTCTGGGTCTCTCTTTCTTCTGCTACGTAAAATATTTGTTGTGAAGATAAAACTTTTAGCACTTTGAAAGTGCGTAGAACTTAATAAAAACTCAGTAAACACCACTACTATTATTGCCATCATGGTTGTTGCTATTGTTCGATCTTACCATCTTCAGCATGTTGCTGGCTGGTGGAACTACTCCTCTTCTGAGAGTGTTGTGTATATTAACGATCTCTTGTTGTACATTTGGCAAGTCAGTGACGAGCTTATTAAATTGTTTTTTAGCTGATTTCCTCTGTTACCAGAAAAATATTAATTAGTGTTACTTCTTTTAAGTGGAATTTGTCACATATATTTTGCAGACCTATAGGCAATGCAAATTAAGTTTATATTAAACAGTGATTTGTAGCATTTTCAAATTTATAGTGTCTCATTATATTGGATTCCGTTTCTCCAGTACTAGTTTTGAGAATTTCTGAACATCAGGATGACATTACATTAGTCTTCGGAATAATGCACTGGTTATCCTGTGATTAGGATTTTTCCAGGTTCATACTTTGGACCATGATGAAGCACTTTTTATTGGGCAATAAGATCCACAAAGGAAGATATCTTCAAAGCACGCCTGTTACTTACTTCTCTGGCTTATTCTCTACACACCTCCCACCCTGCAACAACTGTACTCTCTGCTTCCCAAATAAACTACTTCCACTTGAACCCTTGTCTAGTGGTGTGTGTCTGGGAGAACCCAAACTAAGAAATTCATTACTGAGGACAAAGCCGCAAATGCTATCAACACAAATTCTGTGTCTTCTTCCTGTTCGTATGAGAAAACATCAATACTCTCAAGTGTATGTGTGAGAGAGTATAACATAGAATTCAAATTCAGCCTACAATCTTGAATTCGTGACTGTTCTTTTCATTTATTTATTTTTTATTCTGAAACTCACTAAGAAGAAAAATACATGACCAAAGTATTTAGTTTAGCATTAATCGCTATAAAGAGCATTATTTTGTGTGTGTGTGTGTGTGTGTGTGTGATATCACATGTACTTCATACCTTTTTAAAAAATGTAGCAGAACTAATGTACTATAATGTGAGGGGTGTCTGTTGCTTCCTTAATACCACATGACCATCAGCACAATTTATGAATGCATAAGATCTAGCACCATAACTTACACAAATAAAGAAGTATTCACTGTCATTTATATCAACAGTTCAGGGTATGGGGAGAAAACTTAAATATGGAATTCAGAAGACTTCTCTAGAGACTGTCTCTATGGACATATTCACATGGTGTTATTTTTTTCTCACATTGCAAGTCACTCTGATTTGGACTAGAGGAAAGGCTGAGGACCTACATGATTCCACATACCATTTCCAGATTACAACTCTCCTTGCTCCTCTGAAAACCTTTGCCGTATGGAAACTCATGACATTTGCCTCTCACACCTCATTCTTGAACATTTATTTAACATCTTATCATGGTTTTTTTTTCCTACTTCCTCTCTTTCCTGGAAATTGTGTTTCCTGAAACGAATTCATCTTTTCCACTCAGATTTCTGAAGTCAACTCAAAGGACTTTAATATCCACATGGATGAATCCAACCCTTTGATGTCTCAGGCCCTCAAAATCTTCCTCCTCTAGACTTCTCCTTCAATCATCTTTATCCTCACTTTAATGGTCACCAACTGTATCTCACTACATCCCAAAACATCATACCTCTCAAATCACCTGGTCAAGCACTTCCCTGCCTGATCAGAATCTCCTGTTCTTCCAAGTTGCCATGATCAGACATTCTGACTGTTCTTCAATATAATTGAGCCTGCTAACTCATTCTTCCTTTTCTCTACTAGCCCTCTCTTGTCTTTCCTTTCATCTCTATCTGTGTTCTCTAATTTCACAACTCTCATTTTGCAATATTTAATCTTTTGTCTGCACACCATCATCTAGAAATGCCTAACTAAAACACCCCAACTTTGGATGAGACTGACAATTCTCCTGCCTGTTCTATCAGCTGAGCATTGCCAGAAAAAATGTCTCAAAAAACAACACAACACATATCTGCATGACCCCAAATCAGTAAGATTGACCTCAAATAGTTCCTTAATTCTGCTAATCAATTCTAATGAATTGTTTGGTTAACTCACTCTGTCACCCTCCACATTACTGTAGAACTTTTGCACTCTCCTCTATTCACAACTACCTTCTCTCAACAGATTGTGAAACATCCTTCTTCCCTCAGTAAAGAGAAGCAATCAGAGGGCAGCTGCTTCAACTGTCTTACCCAGTCTGTCAATCTACCTGTATCTGTCCGCTTTCTTTCCTCTTCTTCTGTGGTACAAGTGAATGGGTCATTCTTTCTAATCTTTCTAAGGCTCAACTCTCCCACAGTGTTATTTAGTCCATTCTCTTCTACCTTTTCCCCAAATCTTACATTATTTTTCATTTCATCTGCTGTCAGCCACTCTTTTTTTTTTTCCCCCTTCCCAGACCTGTTTACTTATGATTATGCAGCTTATATCTTTTTTTGAGAAGAAGTCCTGCTCTGTTGCTTGGAGTGGAGTGCAGTAGCATCGCCTTCACTGCAGCCTCTACCTCCCAGGCTCAAATGATTCTCCTGCCTCAACCTCCCAAGTAGCTAGGATTATAGGCATGCACCACCATGCCTAGCTGCATGCTGCTTATATCTTAAAACAAATAAACAAGCAAACACCTCTTCGTTTACCTCACTTTCCCATTCAACTATTGTTCTCTGTCTCTGCTCTCTTTCCCTATTTATATTCTGGAAAATATTGCCAACTCTGGCTGTGTACAATTGCCCAAGTAATAGAGCCTTGCATTTACCTCCCCCCGTTTTTTCAATAATATGTTCTCTATCCTAGGCGATCCACCTCCCCTGCTGCTTAGGCATTAGGCAATGTCTGGAGAAATTTGAAGTTGTCATGATGGGCATGATAGGGGGAGATAAGATTGCCATCTTAGAATAGAGAGCAAGGATGCTGCTGCTAAATTCCTGCAAGGCCCAGGACAGCCCTCCCTGAAACAAATAATTATCTCATACAAAATGGCAATGAGGTTTAAGTTGGGAACTGCCTCCATTAAAAATATTCCTATTAAGGTCTCTGACAAGCTCAATTTGCATATGCAATATTGTTTTAATGACTTTATTCTGCTTCGTTTATTGGCAGCTGACTCCTCTCACTAAGCTTTCAGTGTAGAAATAGTCTTTCTTTTGGTGTGAGGAACAAAACACTCTCTTTATTTTTCTCTTTCCTTTCAGACTTCTCTGTTTCTTTCACCTGGACTGATTGTGGCTACTGTCTAGCTTTCCACTGGCCTTCCTGAATCCACTAATGCTTTACTACATCTACATTCTCTGTCCCACTCCTTGATCCATTCTTCCATAATCCAGTCTCCAGTCATCATTGAGAGCAAAAATTTTAAAACATAGACACAATGGAGTTACTTTACTGTTAAAAGTCTTCAACAGTTTACCATTCATAGAAAGAGAAACTAAAATCTTTAACAAGGCCTTTGAATATTCTGTTTATTCTCAGCCTCTATCTAGGATATGTGCCCTTATCTCTGCTGTAGTCACATTAATTTTTTTTTTTTTTAGTTATCTGAATGTGCCAGTTTCCTTCCTGCCATAGAATATTTGCCCATGCCTGTATCTTTGATAGTACATCTTGTTAGTTTGCAAGGCCAACTTATTCTTCAGATCCCAGGTATACCATGTGCTCAGAGAAGTCTCTAATTAACTCAGAGAAGATTCAGCCTGCCTGTTATCTGATCATAACTCTCTATAGTTTTCCTTAAGAAAACGATTTGTGTAACATCTACCAGATTGTCGTGGAAAACTACCTATATAAAAAGTAAAAACAATTTCTGTTAAATTAGATGCTTAATATCCCAGCAAACACTGCCACTTGTGGAAGTGTAAAATACAATTCAGGTCTGATGGTTAGTCCATTTGATTTCTACCTGGAATCTGAAAAAAATAAAGCATAATACTATTTTTGTTGGCAAATTGGAGCACATTATTTACTTTAACTGAGACTCATGTTTAAAGTTTATGTAATAAATTTGTGTTGGGGGCTTAATTTATCTTCTTGTTTAAATTTAAAATTCTTAAGCCTTTATTTTATGACCAAACTGTCTACAAAATTGTATGAAAATATTCTAATAGATCTCTGTTATAAAGCATAAACATATTGTTTTATCAATGCCTTCTACTTTTTCTTTTATATTCTTGGTCAAAAGCGGATTGGGTATGGTTTCCCTTGGATGGGTGGAGTTCTACTTATCTACTCTTTGCTCTGGACTTTTAACTAGCGATGCTAATTTCATCTTTCACATGACAATCTGAGTTAGGCTGTTTCCCAGAATTTGGCCTAAGTGGTCTAGACAGCCTAGTACTAGGTCTTAATGGCAAACATAGGTTTCTGACTGTTTGCCCTTTTCCCGTTCCTCTGGAATGGTGGCTACACTTCAGATTAGCTTTTTCCTTATTATGAAGCATGAAGATCACCCGTCCACACTGGGGAAGTAAAATGGTCAGAGAATCAGAGGGAAGGAAGAAGTCTTATTTAGGACTCTAATTCAGGACACTAATTCCAACTTACTGGAGGATTACTGGGCATTAAACAGGAGCTCCACCTAGTCTCTCTTTGGGGAAGAGGAGTGAGTAATAGGATTCAAATACCAAACGAACACCCTAATAGCCTACTGCATATGGATTTTCTTTCCACAATAAAACTAAGTGCCTTTTATTTCTTACTTCTCTACCTGGCCTATGAAAATATTTTCTATACCAAGGTTTTCTATACCATGGTTTTTTCTATATCACTCATTTTCTATACCAAGGTTATTTACTTCAGTTTGTCATAAAATTTTGGGTAAATTAAAATATATATTATTTTCTTTATATCATTGAAGTTATTTAAAAGTGAATATTGTTGGCTGATCATAGAATATTATGTCATTGTGTGTTCTACTTCTGTTTTGTGACTGTTGAAGTTATTGTTTTTAATTATTAGTGAGATTAAGGTAGCCTATGGAATTCAAACTGCTAATCAGCTCCTCATGTCGCTCTTTGTGCTGTTGGCACCTTTCCATTTTATATTTAATTTTGATGCTTTAAATTATTGTTATAGTAAAAAATTATATAGCTCATCTGCATTCTCAGCTTTTTTCCTGTATTATCCAGAGAGGCCACAATGAAATAAATATGGACCCATGGAGCTAACTGATTAAGTATAATTTCAGGCCCTGCCATGTCTTATTCCTCAGATATTGGCCATATGACTTAACTTTCCTATTCTTTGGTTCTCTCCTTTATAAAATAGTATTAAGATGAGTACTTGCCTAACAGGGCTATTGTGAAAACAAAGTGAGTAATGGGTGTAGCAGTCTCACAACAGTGCCTCTGACATGAATTCTATTAAAGTGTTAGCTCTTATCTTTATTTAGAAAGTAATTATGAAACCCAACCCTCACATACTTTCATGGACAACATAGGCAGTAAGCAAGCAGCAGCAACCACCAAAAACAAGAGGTGTTTAATTTCCATCCCTGAAAAGAAAAATAACATAATTTTAAATTATTCTCAATTCATAGGATAACATCTTGTAATAAACTTTATTTAAACCACTTTTACATGTGTTTGCAATATTTTCCCTAAAAGAAACCTTTAGGATCCAAACAAGGTTTAATGTGTTAGTCATTAGGACCCAGATAGGAAGGCAGGATTGTTGTTTGAAGGATAGTAGATTCTCAAAAGTATAAATTGTTTTAATCCCTGGACCTTCGAATATGTTATATTGTGTGACATAAGGGAATTAAGGTGGCAGATGGAATTCAAACTGCTAAATAGCTAACATTAAAATAGGGAGATTTTCCTGGAATATCTGGGTGGACCTAATGTAATCACAAGGGTATTTAATGTTGAAGAGGAAGTCAAAAGAGTCAATGTCAGTGATGAGCATGAGGCAGACTTGACCAGTCATGCTGAATTTGAAGACAGAGGAAGATACTGCAAGCTAAAGAATATGGATAGCCTCTGGAAGTAGGAAAAGGTAAGGAAACAGATTCTCCCCATAGAGTTTCCCTGTTGACATCCTGATTTTAGCCCAGGAAAACCTATCTGAATTTCTGATCTCCAGAACAGTAGGATAATAAACGTATATTTATTTTAGAACATTCAATTTATGATAACTTGTTATAGTAGCAAGAGGAAACTAATATAAGAAACGGAAAGATTATATTTAAACTCTCCATCAGCTACAAAGAAGAGGAGTAATTTGGTACTACTAATTTATGTAAGTGACTTAGAGATATTCCATAATATCTGATCACCTTGCTAAGCATGGTTGTCATTATGAGTCTAACAAATCAGAGCTAATGTACCCTCTCCTTTCTTTTTAGTTAATATAGCTAGTTAACTCTAGGATATTAATAAGTATAGATTATTGAATTTGGTTGGCACCTTCTTTTCACCATCTGCGAAGTTTATTTCTGAATTAATCCTGCTGTGTGAGAAGCAAAAAAGGCTAACAGTTTGGTTCTCATTATACAAAAGCAAGCACTCTTAAAGAACAAGTTACCAGATTTGTGCAGAATAATACAGGGCAGACAATTACTCGTGCTTTTCCCCCCAATGATGTAGTTTACCACTGCTCTCACGCTTCCCATGCTGACTGCCATACATGCTCAATATGAGAGAGAACTCTCTAAATCATTCTTTCAGAGAACATACACATGTAAACAATCTCACCTTTATCATTCTTTTTTATCTATTTCCTTGCCTTTCTCTCTCCCTCCAAATGTTCACATAGCCTCACATTTCAAGATTTATTGTAATATGGTGACACAGATGACGAAATATTCCTTTTTCTTACTAATCCTCAAAAAATCTAGTAAAGCAGACAATATTAACCCTGAGGTAACTGAAAAAAAAGTAAAATAAAAGGGAGATTCTGAGGGGAGGGGCTTCAGGAGAGATAACTGACTAAGCATCTGGCACTTGCCTTCTCCGCAAAGAAGAACCAAAATAAGGAGTAGATAATTAAACTCCAAATAGACCATCTAGTATTCAACAGATAAGTGACCTAAAGCAAGGAAGGAGAGAAAAACAAGGCAGTCTGTTCAGTTGGGATTGGCTGGGAGCCTGGAAAGACTCCTTAATGTATGGAAAGGGTAAGAGAGTGACTCCCACTAATGCACATTTTCATCATGGACTTCTGCATCCTAGCCATTGGGATGCCTCTAGACCCTCACAGACCACCCCCCCTGCCCCGAGGCTACCAAAGAGTTGCCTGGAGACTGCCCAAAGGCACAGTTCCAGAGGAGAGTTCACGGTGGGGCCCATGGGTTTCACACACCCTTGAGTGCTAGGCAGCTACAGAAGGGTCCTTTATTGAGATCGTATTCCCAACCAGGCTGCATTCTGCACAGGGTCCCAACAGCCCTTGCATATCCACATCTCTGGAGCCACATTGACATTTCCCACCTGAAGTGTCTGCTGCACCCAGCTGCTGCTGCCAGAGACGATATATTTAACAAGTGCTGAAAGAAAAAAAAAAAAGAAACTTTCACCTATGGATACTGTAACCAAGAAAGTTATCCTTCATAAATGAAAGATTAAAAAAACGTATATTCCAGACAAGCAAAAGCTAAGAGAATTTGCTACCATTAGACTGGCCCTA
Organism: Theropithecus gelada; assembly: GCF_003255815.1. NCBI lineage: Eukaryota > Metazoa > Chordata > Mammalia > Primates > Cercopithecidae > Theropithecus > Theropithecus gelada. The sequence goes on from NC_037671.1 coordinate 52,138,669, forward strand.
CTGGTAATGCTTAAAGGAGTCCTACACATGGAAGTGAAAAGATATCTACCATCATGAAAACACACAAAAGTATTAAACCCACTGGTAGAGCAAACACAAATAAGGAAGAGAGAAAACTCAAATGTTATCACTATGTAAAACCAGCTGACCACAATGATAAACAATAAGAGAAAAAGGAAACAAAAAATATACAAAACAACCAGAAATTAACTAACAAAATGACATATCAATGATAACATTGAACATAAATGGATTAAATTTTACACTTAAAAAATATAGAGTGGCTAAGTGGATTAAAATATAACCCAACTATATTCTATCTTTAAGAAACTCATCTCACCTATAAAGACAGATATAGATGAAAGTAAAGGGATATCAAAAGATATTCCATGCAAATGGAAACCAAAACCAAGCAGAAATAGCTACAGTTATATAAGATAAAACAGACTTTAAGTTCAAAATAGCAAAAGCAGACAAAGAATGTCATTACTTAATGAAAAAAGGAATCAATTCAGCAAGAGAAAGTAACAATTCTAAATGTATACACCTAACAATGGAGCACCCAGATATATAAAGCAAATATTATTATATCTAAAGGGAGAGATAAACTCCAATACGATAATAGTGGGGACTCCAACACCCTACCCTCAGCATTAGACAGCTCATATAGATAGAAATTAACAAATAAACATTGGATTTAAATTGTACATTAAACCAAAGGAACCTAACAGACATTTATATAACATTTTATCCAACAGCTACAAAATACACATTCCTCTCATCAGCACATGAAACATTCACTAGGATGGACCATATGTTAGAAAACAAAACAAGTCTCAATGAATTTTTAAACATTGAAATGATGTCAAGTATCTTCTCTTACTACAATGAAATAAAACTAGAAATCAATAACAAGAGGAACTTTGGAAACTGTAAAAAATGTGGAAATTAAACAGCAGACTCCTGAATGACCATTGGGTCAAGGAAGGAATTAAGGAGTAAATCAAACATTTTTTTAAACAAATAAAAATGGAAATACAGCATACCAAAACCTATGGGGATACAGCAAAAGCAGTGCTAAAAGGCAAATTTATAGTGATAAACAACTACCTCAAACAAAAGAAAGATTTTAAATAAACAGTCTAACAATGCACCTCAAGAATGAAAAAAAAAATAAGGACAAATCAAACCCAAAACTGGTAGAAGAAATCACAAAGTTCAGAGCAGAACTGGACAAAATAGAGACTTTAAAAAATAATACAAAGGATTAAAAAAGTTGAACTTTTGAAAATATAAACAAGACTGATAAACCAGTAGGCCAAGTAACTAAGATAAAAAAGAGGAGACCCAAATAAATAAAATCAGAAAAAAAGAAGATATTACAATTGTCACTAGAGAAATACAGAAGACCACAAGACAATCATGGATAACTGTATACTAACAACTGAAAATTTTAGAGAAAATAAATGAACTCCTGGAGACATACAACCTACCAAGATTGAACCAGAAAGAAATAGAAACCAGAGCTGACCAATAATGAGTAATGACATTGAATTGTAATAAAAACTCTACCAATAAGAAAAGTCCAGGATCAGATGATTTCACTGCTGAATTCTACCGAGTTTTCAAAGATGAACTAACACCTATTCTTCTCAAACTATTCCAAAATATTTCAAGAAAAGTAAAGTTGCCCTAATTCATTCTAAGAGGCTGGCATTACTCTGATACCAAAACCAGACAAGGATGCAACAAAGAAGAAATCTATAGGCCAATATCCCTGATGAACATAGATTCAAAGTTCCTTAACAAAATACTAACAAACCAAATCCAACAGCACATGTAAAATGTAATGGACAATGATCAAGTGGGATTTATAGCAGGGATGCAAGGATGGTTTGACATATGCAAATCAATAAATGTGACATATCACATTAACAAAATAAAGGAAAAGAACCATATGGTAATCTCAATAGACTCCTTAAAAGCGTTTGATAAAATTTAACATCTCTTCCTAACAAAAAACTCTCAACAAACTAAGCATTGAAAGAATCTAACTTGGCCAGGCACAGTAGCTCACACCTGTAATTCCAGCACTTTGGGAGGCCGAGGTGGGCAGATCACTTGAGGTCATGAGTTTAAGACTAGCCTGGGCAACACGGTGACACCTCATCTCTACTAAAAATACAAAATATTAGCAAGGCGTGGTGGCACGTACCTGTAGTCCTAGCTACTCAGGAGGCTGAGGTGGGAGAATTAGTTGAACCTAGGAGGTGGAGGTTGCAGTTAGCCAAGATCATGCCATTGCACTCCAGCCTGGGCGACAGAGAAAGACTCCATAAAAAAAAAAAAAAAAACAAAAAAAAAACAACATAATGCAACATAATAAAGGCCATATATGACAAATCCACATCTAACATCACACTAAATGGGCAAAAGCTGAATGTCTTTCCTCTAAGACCCAAAACAAGACAACATTGCCCATGTTCAGCACTCTTATTTAATATAGTGCTGGGAAGTTCTAGCAAGAGAAATCATGCAAGAGAAAGAAATAAAAGGTGTTCAAATTTGGAAAGAGAAAGTCAGATTGTCACTCTTTGCAGATGATATGATCTTATATCTAGAAAACCTAAAGACTCCACCAAATTCTTAGATCTGATAAGTAAGTTAAATAACTTTGCAAGATACAAAATCAACATGCAAAAATCAGTAGTGTTTCAAATAAAATACCTAAAGATAAATTTTACCAAAGAGGTGAAAAAATTCTACAAGGAAAATTGCAAAAGTCTTATGAAAGAAATTGAAAAGGACACAAATAACTAAAAGTTATCCCATGCTCATGAATTAGAAAAATTAATTTTGTTAATATAACCATAATGTCTAAAGCGATCTACAGATTCACACAATTCTCATCAAAATACCAGTGTCATTTTCTATAGAAATAGAAAAAAAGTCCTACAATTAAATGGAACCAAATATAGCTTAAATAGCCAAAGCCATTCTGAGCAAATAGAATAAAACCAGATTCATGATACTACCTGAGTTCAAAGTATATTACAAGTCTCTAGTAAATAAAAATCGAGGTATTCCTATAAAAATAGATACATAGAAGAGAGAACCAATAAAATGGAAGAGAGAACCAAGAAATAAACCCACATACATACAGCCAACTGACTTTTGACAAAGACACCAAGAGCATTCATTAGAAAAAGGATATCCTCGACTAGGGAGCAAGATGGCCGAATAGGAACAGCTCCAGTCTCCAACTCCCAGCGCGAGCGACACAGAAGACCGGTGATTTCTGCATTTTCAACTGAGGTACTGGGTTCATCTCACTTGGGAGTGCCGGACGATCGGTGCTGGTCAGCTGCTGCAGCCCTACCAGCGAGAGCTGAAGCAGGGCGAGGCATCGCCTCACCTGGGAAGCGCAAGGGGGAAGGGAATCCCTTTTCCTAGCCAGGGGAACTGAGACACACAACACCTGGAAAATCGGGTAACTCCCACCCCAATATTGCGCTTTAAGCAAACAGGCACACCAGGAGATCATATCCCACACCTGGCCGGAAGGGTCCCACGCCCACGGAGCCTCCCTCATTGCTAGCACAGCAGTCTGTGATCTACCGGCAAGGCAGCAGCGAGGCTGGGGGAGGGGCGCCTGCCATTGCTGAGGCTTAAGTAGGTAAACAAAGCTGCTGGGAAGCTCCAACTGGGTGGAGCTCACAGAAGCTCAAGGAAACCTGCCTGTCTCTGTAGACCCCACCTCTGGGGACAGGGCACAGCTACACAACAACAACAACAACAACAACAAAAAAAAGCAGCAGAAACCTCTGCAGACGCAAACGACTCTGTCTGACAGCTTTGAAGAGAGCAGTGGATCTCCCAACACGGAGGTTGAGATCTGAGAAGGGACAGACTGCCTGCTCAAGTGGGTCCCTGACCCCTGAGTAGCCTAACTGGGAGACATCCCCCACTAGGGGCAGTCTGACACCCCACACCTCACAGGGTGGAGTACACCCCTGAGAGGAAGCTTCCAAAGCAAGAATCAGACAGGTACACTCGCTGTTCAGCAATATTCTATCTTCTGCAGCCTCTGCTGCTGATACCCAGGCAAACAGGGTCTGGAGTGGACCTCAAGCAATCTCCAACAGACCTACAGCTGAGGGTCCTGACTGTTAGAAGGAAAACTATCAAACAGGAAGGACACCCACACCAAAACCCCATCAGTACATCACCATCATCAAAGACCAGAGGCAGATAAAACCACAAAGATGGGGAAAAAGCAGGGCAGAAAAGCTGGAAATTCAAAAAATAAGAGCACATCTCCCCCGGCAAAGGAGCGCAGCTCATCACCAGCAACGGATCAAAGCTGGACGGAGAATGACTTTGACGAGATGAGAGAAGAAGGCTTCAGTCCATCAAATTTCTCAGAGCTAAAGGAGGAACTACGTACCCAGCGCAAAGAAACTAAAAATCTTGAAAAAAAAGTGGAAGAATTGACGGCTAGAGTAATTAATGCAGAGAAGGTCATAAACGAAATGAAAGAGATGAAAACCATGACACGAGAAATACGTGACAAATGCACAAGCTTCAGTAACCGACTCGATCAACTGGAAGAAAGAGTATCAGCGATTGAGGATCAAATGAATGAAATGAAGCGAGAAGAGAAACCAAAAGAAAAAAGAAGAAAAAGAAATGAACAAAGCCTGCAAGAAGTATGGGATTATGTAAAAAGACCAAATCTACGTCTGATTGGGGTGCCTGAAAGTGAGGGGGAAAATGGAACCAAGTTGGAAAACACTCTTCAGGATATCATCCAGGAGAACTTCCCCAACCTAGTAGGGCAGGCCAACATTCAAATCCAAGAAATACAGAGAACACCACAAAGATACTCCTCGAGAAGAGCAACTCCAAGACACATAATTGCCAGATTCACCAAAGTTGAAATGAAGGAAAAAATCTTAAGGGCAGCCAGAGAGAAAGGTCGGGTTACCCACAAAGGGAAGCCCATCAGACTCACAGCAGATCTCTCGGCAGAAACTCTACAAGCCAGAAGAGAGTGGGGGCCAATATTCAACATTCTTAAAGAAAAGAATTTTAAACCCAGAATTTCATATCCAGCCAAACTAAGTTTCATAAGTGAAGGAGAAATAAAATCCTTTACAGATAAGCAAATGCTTAGAGATTTTGTCACCACCAGGCCTGCCTTACAAGAGACCCTGAAGGAAGCACTCAACATGGAAAGGAACAACGGGTACCAGCCATTGCAAAAACATGCCAAAATGTAAAGACCATCGAGGCTAGGAAGAAACTGCATCAACTAACGAGCAAAATAACCAGTTAATATCATAATGGCAGGATCAAGTTCACACATAACAATCTTAACCTTAAATGTAAATGGACTAAATGCTCCAATGAAAAGACACAGACTGGCAAACTGGATAAACAGTCAAGACCCATCAGTCTGCTGTATTCAGGAGACCCATCTCACACGCAGAGACATATATAGGCTCAAAATAAAGGGATGGAGGAAGATTTACCAAGCAAATGGAGAACCAAAAAAAGCAGGGGTTGCAATACTAGTCTCTGATAAAACAGACTTTAAACCATCAAAGATCAAAAGAGACAAAGAAGGCCATTACATAATGGTAAAGGGATCAATTCAACAGGAAGAGCTAACTATCCTAAATATATATGCACCCAATACAGGAGCACCCAGATTCATAAAGCAAGTCCTTAGAGACTTACAAAGAGACTTAGACTCCCATACAATAATAATGGGAGACTTCAACACTCCACTGTCAACATTAGACAGAGCAACAAGACAGAAAGTAAACAAGGATATCCAGGAATTGAACTCATCTCTGCAGCAAGCAGACCTAATAGACATCTATAGAACTCTCCACCCCAAATCAACAGAATATACATTCTTCTCAGCACCACATCGTACTTATTCCAAAATTGACCACGTAATTGGAAGTAAAGCACTCCTCAGCAAATGTACAAGAACAGAAATTATAACAAACTGTCTCTCAGACCACAGTGCAATCAAACTAGAACTCAGGACTAAGAAACTCAATCAAAACCGCTCAACTACATGGAAACTGAACAACCTGCTCCTGAATGACTACTGGGTACATAACCAAATGAAGGCAGAAATAAAGATGTTCTTTGAAACCAATGAGAACAAAGATACAACATACCAGAATCTCTGGGACACATTTAAAGCAGTGTGTAGAGGGAAATTGATAGCACTAAATGCCCACAAGAGAAAGCAGGAAAGATCAAAAATTGACACTCTAACATCGCAATTAAAAGAACTAGAGAAGCAAGAGCAAACACATTCCAAAGCTAGCAGAAGGCAAGAAATAACTAAGATCAGAGCAGAACTGAAGGAGATAGAGACACAAAAAACCCTCCAAAAAATCAATGAATCCAGGAGTTGGTTTTTTGAAAAGATCAACAAAATTGACAGACCACTAGCAAGACTAATAAAGAAGAAAAGAGAGAAGAATCAAATCAACACAATTAAAAATGATAAAGGGGATATCACCACTGACCCCACAGAAATACAAATTACCATCAGAGAATACTATAAACACCTCTATGCAAATAAACTGGAAAACCTAGAAGAAATGGATAATTTCCTGGACACTTACACTCTTCCAAGACTAAACCAGGAAGAAGTTGAATCCCTGAATAGACCAATAGCAGGCTCTGAAATTGAGGCAATAATTAATAGCCTACCAACCATAAAAAGTCCAGGACCAGATGGATTCACAGCTGAATTCTACCAGAGGTATAAGGAGGAGTTGGTACCATTCCTTCTGAAACTATTCCAATCAATAGAAAAAGAGGGAATCCTCCCTAACTCATTTTATGAGGCCAACATCATCCTGATACCAAAGCCTGGCAGAGACACAACAAAAAAAGAGAATTTTAGACCAATATCCCTGATGAACATCGATGCAAAAATCCTCAATAAAATACTGGCAAACCGGATTCAGCAACACATCAAAAAGCTTATCCACCATGATCAAGTGGGCTTCATCCCTGGCATGCAAGGCTGGTTCAACATTCGCAAATCAATAAACATAATCCAGCATATAAACAGAACCAAAGACAAGAACCACATGATTATCTCAATAGATGCAGAAAAGGCTTTTGACAAAATTCAACAGCCCTTCATGCTAAAAACGCTCAATAAATTCGGTATTGATGGAACGTACCTCAAAATAATAAGAGCTATTTATGACAAACCCACAGCCAATATCATACTGAATGGGCAAAAACTGGAAAAATTCCCTTTGAAAACTGGCACAAGACAGGGATGCCCTCTCTCACCACTCCTATTCAACATAGTGTTGGAAGTTCTGGCTAGGGCAATTAGGCAAGAGAAAGAAATCAGGGGTATTGAGTTAGGAAAAGAAGAAGTCAAATTGTCCCTGTTTGCAGATGACATGATTGTATATTTAGAAAACCCCATTGTCTCGGCCCAAAATCTCCTTAAGCTGATAAGCAACTTCAGCAAAGTCTCAGGATACAAAATTAATGTGCAAAAAATCACAAGCATTCTTATACACCAATAACAGACAAACACAGAGCCAAATCATGAATGAACTTCCATTCACAATTGCTTCAAAGAGAATCAAATACCTAGGAATCCAACTTACAAGGGATGTAAAGGACCTCTTCAAGGAGAACTACAAACCACTGCTCAGTGAAATAAAAGAGGACACAAACAAATGGAAGAACATACCATGCTCATGGATAGGAAGAATCAATATCGTGAAAATGGCCATACTGCCCAAGGTAATTTATAGATTCAATGCCATCCCCATCAAGCTACCAATGAGTTTCTTCACAGAACTGGAAAAAACTGCTTTAAAGTTCATATGGAACCAAAAAAGAGCCCGCATCTCCAAGACAATCCTAAGTCAAAAGAACAAAGCTGGAGGCATCACGCTACCTGACTTCAAACTATACTACAAGGCTACAGTAACCAAAACAGCATGGTACTGGTACCAAAACAGAGATATAGACCAATGGAACAGAACAGAGTCCTCAGAAATAATACCACACATCTACAGCCATCTGATCTTTGACAAACCTGAGAGAAACAAGAAATGGGGAAAGGATTCCCTATTTAATAAATGGTGCTGGGAAAATTGGCTAGCCATAAGTAGAAAGCTGAAACTGGATCCTTTCCTTACTCCTTATACGAAAATTAATTCAAGATGGATTAGAGACTTAAATGTTAGACCTAATACCATAAAAATCCTAGAGGAAAACCTAGGTAGTACCATTCAGGACATAGGCATGGGCAAAGACTTCATGTCTAAAACACCAAAAGCAACGGCAGCAAAAGCTAAAATTGACAAATGGGATCTAATTAAACTAAAGAGCTTCTGCACAGCAAAAGAAACTACCATCAGAGTGAACAGGCAACCTACAGAATGGGAGAAAATTTTTGCAATCTCCTCATCTGACAAAGGGCTAATATCCAGAACCTACAAAGAACTCAAACAAATTTACAAGAAAAAAACAAACAACCCCATCAAAAAGTGGGCAAAGGATATGAACAGACATTTCTCAAAAGAAGACATTCATACAGCCAACAGACATATGAAAAAATGCTCATCATCACTGGCCATCAGAGAAATACAAATCAAAACCACAGTGAGATACCATCTCACACCAGTTAGAATGGCGATCATTAAAAAGTCAGGAAACAACAGGTGCTGGAGGGGATGTGGAGAAATAGGAACACTTTTACACTGTTGGTGGGATTGTAAACTAGTTCAACCATTATGGAAAACAGTATGGCGATTCCTCAAGGATCTAGAACTAGATGTACCATATGACCCAGCCATCCCATTACTGGGGATATACCCAAAGGATTATAAATTATGCTGCTATAAAGACACATGCACACGTATGTTTATTGCAGCACTATTCACAATAGCAAAGACTTGGAATCAACCCAAATGTCCATCAGTGACAGATTGGATTAAGAAAATGTGGCACATATACACCATGGAATACTATGCAGCCATAAAAAAGGATGAGTTTGCATCCTTTGTAGGGACATGGATGCAGCTGGAAACCATCATTCTTAGCAAACTATCACAAGAACAGAAAACCAAACACCGCATGTTCTCACTCATAGGTGGGAACTGAACAATGAGATCACTTGGACTCAGGAAGGGGAACATCACACACCGGGGCCTATCATGGGGAGGGGGCAGGGGGGAGGGGGGAGGGATTGCATTGGGCGTTATACCTGATGTAAATGACGAGTTGATGGGTGCAGCAGACCAACATGGCACAAGTATACATATGTAACAAACCTGCACGTTATGCACATGTACCCTACAACTTAAAGTATAATAATAATAAATAAATTAAAAAAAAAAAAAGAAAAAAGAAAAAAAAAAGAAAAAGGATATCCTCTTCATTAATGGTGCTAAAAAATTGGATGCTCATATGCATAAGAATGAAAGTGAACCCTTATTTTTCACCAAATGTGAAAATAAACTTAAAATAGATTAAAGACTTAAACACAAATCTTGGAACTATAAGATTATTAGAAAAAATCATAGGAAAACTTCAGGACATTGATCTAGACAAAGCTTTTATTATTGAGACCTCAAAAGCACAGACAAGAACAAGAATAGGCAAATGGGACTGTTAAACTAAAAACTTCTTCACAGCAAAGAAAACAATCAACAGAGTGAATGGCAATGTGTTTAATGGAAGTAAATATTTCCAAATATTCTTGACTAATATCCAGAATATGTAAGAAACTCAAACAACTCAACAGTGAAAAAACAAATAATCCTATTAAAAAGTGTGAAAGGACTTTTGATGAATAGATATTTCACAAAAGGGGACATAAGAATGGCCAAAGAATATATGAAAAAATATTCAACATCACTAATCATCAGGGAAATGCAAATTAAAACAACAATGAGATATTATCTTGCTCCAGTTAGAATGACTATTATTAAAAGACAAACAATTACAGATGCTAGTTATGGATGCTAGTGAAAAAAGAGCTCTTATATGCTGTTGGTGAGAGTATAAATTAGTATTGAAAACATTATGGAGATTGAAAACATGTAAGTAGAAGTACCATGCAATCTAGTAATTCTACTGAGTATTTATCCAAAAGAAAATAAATGAGTATATCAGAGGAATACCCATACTCCCATGTTTATTTCAGCACTATTTGCAATAATCAAGATAAGGAATCAATCTAAGTGCTCATTAATGGATGAGTGGATTAAGAAAATGTGGCATATATACACAACAGAATGCTATCAGCCATAAAGAGTAATGAAATTATGCATTTGCAGCAACATGGACAGAACTGGAGGTCCTTAGATTAGGTGAATATGCTAGGCACAGGAAGACAAATATTGTATGTTGTCACTCATATACAGAAGCTGAAAAAAAGTTGATCTCATGGAGACAGAGAGTAGAATGATAGATATCGAATACTGGGAAGGGTGAGTGTGTAGGTTGAGGCACGTGGGAGTGGATAAAGAGAGGTTGGTTAATGGGTGCAAACATACAGCTAGATAGAAGGAATAAACTCCAATGCTTAATAGCACAGTAGGTTGACTATAGTTAACAACAACTTATTGTATATTTCCAAATAGTTAGCAGAGAGGACTTGAAATGTTCTCAAAACATGGAAATGATACTCCAGGTGAGGGATGACCCAAATATTCAGGCTTGAATATTACACAGTCTTTGGATGTAACAAAATATCACATGTGCCGCATTAATACATACACATACTAAGTTTCAATAGAAAAGGAGGTTCTGACACAAAGTAGATTAACGTATAGTCACACATTTATATATATACTATACACACACAAGTATATATATACTTTACATATTTATCTCTACATTATATATATTGCATACATGTGTAAACACATATATATACAGAAAATATATATATATACCTATACTCTGACATTTTATTATTCATATTAGTCCTCATTATGAGGCTATCTATACTGCTGTTTTTACATTTTCTGAGGGACACTTTTTTGGGGTGATGTGTGCTTATTATCTTGATTGTTATGATGCTTTCATGATTGTACACTTACATGTACCTTAACTGTACCTCAAAAAAGCTGTTATGAAAAGCTCAAGAACTACCCTCCCAAATTTATTTGTTTTCCACCAGATAAAAATTGGTACTGATAATTTAGATTTTGTCTTTTAAGTCTTCTTTTTTCTTATATACAAATCCAGTACTTAGTAGAATTTACACGTAAAAACATAATTTATGTAAAATATTATCTTGCTTTTCTCAGAATTTCCATTTTATTTTGAAAATATGATTAATTTGTAATTTACCTGTGATTTTGATATAACACTAAATCTAGGTAAATTAATCCCAGAACTTATTTTCTGTGCAAGTACTAAAAGCATCCAGAAGAAAACTCAGTATAATCTCTTGAGAATGATAATGGGATAATCGGTGTCACCTGGGATTATGGTTACTTTGCATGTTGGCATATCCAATGAATTCTGATTGATCAAAGTTTAGGGCAACTATGCTAAGGGAAACTGCTAAGAAAGGACCTTAGATTTTTCAGCCCATGTTTTGGCTTGAGGTCAATGAATAGGTAAAACGCATATACTCGAAGTTACACCTTGTCAGAGAAAAGAAGCTGCAAACAAACAAACAAACAAAAAAACAGGAGGGCCATTATTTTTGTTTGCTTGAGGTCTAAATAGTGGGTGACTGAGTCACAATATGAAGGTAAAAGTTAATAATTCAACATCAGCAGTAAATTAAGCATTTTAGAACGAGGATTGAATACAGGAAATTATGAAGGTATCTCTGTTGCCCCAGAATTATAATAGTGCAGATTTTGGGCCCTGGGATAATTCCTAGAGGTATGGGTCGAAATTGGGTAGGGCTGAAGGGATGGAAAACTGCAGGAAATAGAGCATTTGGCAAATAGCAAATCTTGCTGATGTAAGAAAGATGTAGACATAAAGATTAGAATTGTAGAGCATAGCTCAGAGCTGGAACAGAGGTTGTGAGGGTGGAAATATAAATGGGTCCAGGATAAAAGACCCTGTAGATCCAGACTGAGATACTAAGCCCTAGTCCAACCTCTGGGACTTATCTTATCTCAGTGTTCCAATGGAATAAATGATTCTCTACTGCCTGGAGGATTGCAAATCTAGGAACTAAGTAGGTCATTTCAGCCAAGGAATTACATAGCTGCTTCAACTCAGGTAAAGGTAGCTCTTCTGAACAGAAGTATTACAGAAGAAGAAGCATTACTTCATTGGCTTTAGCATAATTCCTTCTTAAGACAATTATTTTATACACAAATGGCAATCTTAAGCCAATACTCTTAAAAAATTTTTAGATAATAATACCAGCAACTTGATACATTATTTAAATGTATTTCTTTACCCTTTAGTTTCAGGTTGTGTTTCTTGTTGACAAATTTGTAGATCATAAACAACTGAAAGTTAATATTTTGTGAGAGGAAAGATCAAAGATGAGAGAAAAGACTGAGGACAGCTGGGTACTGCCCTGTGGCATGCCCTGGGGAATGCACTCTCATAGATTCAATTGTTAGACCATGACCTTCTCAGCACTTACATGAAGAACAGTCCCTTCCTTGCCTTAACCAAAGAAAATACATCTTCTTTTTAATCTTCCCCACCTCAGTGAATCTGTTATTTGTTTAAAAAAGTTACTGAGGTGTAACTTACATATAACATAGCATGCAAGTCTTAAGTGTATAGTTTGATTCATTTACAACTATGTATATACTAGTGTAACTATGACCAAAATCAATATATAGATGATTTCCAATACCCAAGAAGGTCCCGTACACCCCTTTCAGTCTGAAGACCCCGAAAGTAAAACCTATCTTGATATAACTAGGATTAGTTTCATCAGTTTTTAAACTTTGAATAAGTGAAACATATATTTTCAATGTCTAACCTCTTTCACCACTCATTATTATGCTTATGAGATTCATCCATGTTGCATGTGAAGAAGTTTGTATTTGTTAATAACTGCAGAGTATTCTACTGTATACACACAGTACAATTAATTTAATCATTCTATTAATTATAAGAATTTTGATTATTTTCAGTTTGGAACCATTATAAGTAAAACTATGAACATTTTCTCTGTACCTCTTTTAGTAAACACTGTTGTTATTCACTCTGTGTGTGTGTATGTATGTGTGTGTGTTTGGATACATACCCCAGAGTGGGATTATTGGGCTGTATGGTACACGCATGTTTTCCTTTAGTAGATATTGTCCAATATTTTTCCAAATGAGTTTTATCAAATCATACTCCCGTCAGCTTCATATCCTCACCTATTATTTGTATTCTCAATTTTTTTTCAATTTTATCTATTATGTTTGTGTAATGCTATTTCATTGCAGTTTTTAATTTATATTTGTTTAATAACAAGATATTGAGCTTATTTGCACGTGTTTATCAGCCACTTTGATCCCATCTTTTGCATAATCTCCATCGAATGTTTTTTCCATTGTTGTAATTAGGTTGACTGTTTTTTTCCTTTTTCGCTTATATGAATTCTCTACATCTTCTTGATAAGGCAATTGTCAAATGCTTTACAAATATCTTCCCTTAGTCTGTGGCTTATGATTTGAACTATTTTAGTTGTAGCTTTTGTTAAACAAAAGTTTCTAATTCAAATAAATCTAACTAATCTTTATTTTCTTATGTTAGTGCTTATGCATGTGTTGGCATGTGTGTGTTCTATTTAAGAAATTTTGGCCCAAAGTTAATGAGTCATAAAGACATTTAGCATTGAAAAATATTGGAGAACAAAGCTGTAGGATTTACAGTACCAAGTATTAAAACTCACTATAATGCTGAAGTCATTAAGACAGAGTACTAGTAACACGAGTACAGATCCATGGACCAATGGCATATTATGTAATTCAGAAACAAGTTCACATATATAGTCACTTGATTTATGACAGTCTCAAATGCAATTGAATGGGGAAAGGTTGATCATTTTTATAAAAGACAGGAGGTCAATGGAATATCTAATAGAGAAAAGATAAGTATTCTGATCACCACCTTCCACTAAAAACAAAAATTATTTTCCCTTGAGTTATAGATTTAAATGTGAATACCATCTTATTTTTACAAATCTAAATGTGCAAACTATCATATCTGTAAGACATAAATTCCAGCTATTTGATAATTATCTGATATTATTTGAAGTGTGCAGTCACATTTCTTCCAAATTCTCTTGTCTAGTGATTTTCTCTCATTATAGTCAATTTGATCCATTGCATTATATGTAAAAGGTCTTCGTGAAAACAAAAGGAAGGCACTTAGTGGAGGCTTTGGAATATATTACTAAACATAAGATTTCCATAAGCGGTTTTGGGGAGAATAATTCAGAGAGTACGAAGCATTAATGGGATTGAGATAGAAACTGGAAAGGGAGTGAGGGAGCAGGAAGGGCACAAAGGGAAGTTGTCGAGAAAGGCCGAGGTCAGGTGGGGCACAAAAGTTGTGTAATTTATGAATCCAAGACCTAGCATGAAGACCTGGAGACTTGAAGCAAGAGTGGAGACTGGCAGATGGAAAGACTGCAGAAAGGAGTTTGGACAGCTTAAAATCCTGCCCGCTGAGGCCCACCACTGAATTCTCAATTTCTCCTTCATGCTGTCTTGGTTCTGATAGAGGCTGCCTTACAGTCTTTGTAAAACAAATCTTTTATCGCCATTATCCACTAAATGTCTAGCAACTCTCCAAAATAAAATGTCAAGTTATAAAAGAAACAGAGGAACACTAGTTGTTTGACTATGGCCCCTTAATACTGGCTAACTCTTTTGGCAGCATTTTCAATATTTCATGAAACAAAATATGCCTACCTTGTCATTTTCAGATCTATATAACCACATGGTAATTGTCCCTACATGAAAAAATGTTTCTTCTAAGTCCTCCCCAAGAAGTTCATGAGAATGAACTCAACATGTAATATTACTTTGTATTTATATAGTATATTTTAGCTTGTAAACTCCTTTATTAAAAGCATGGAGATAACTAAACATTTACTTTTAGATCACAATAGTATTAGAATAAAACATTGCATGTAATCTCATTTAACATTATCACAGTGCTATTTGGTAGTCACTTATGAATCTTATTTTCAAATAAAGAAACTGACAAAGATATAATATAACTTACCCAAGTCCACACAGCTTGTAAATTTGTGTCCTAATAAGAACCCAGCCTTTCACTATGTGGGGTACTCGGGCTTTTAAATGACAGTACATGGGGGAGATTTGTTCAATGAGGCAGTCAGTACAAGTTACGTGCCTCTAACAGATCAAGGGATTTACAGTGGACACTGGACATGAATACATGATAATCAGAACAAATCTAGAGTCTGTGAAGATTACAAATCATGATTGTGAGGACATTTCTAGTTTGTAACCCAGGCAACATCATCAATGAACCTCACCAATTTTAAACTTTTACCTTGGGAACAAACTGCAGAGATTAGTTGCATGATTCGGCAGAGTCACAATCAGATAACAAAGGTCACTGTAAGGGAAAATGACTTGCTGGTCCAGAAAAGGGTAACAACTTCTCAGCTTTATTAAATTCATTCAGTAATTATTTTTTGAGGTCTTAAGATGATTTATGCTCTCTTCTAGATGCTGAAGATACGTAGAATAAACAAACATATAAACTACACAATCTTATGGAGTTTGGTAACTGTTCTATAATGTGTCACATACTTGGAGAGATTCTGGGAATGAAAAGATACTCAATTTTCCTAAGAACTTCCTGGTTAAAAGGAAAACTACCTGCAGTTTGGGAGAATTCTAATAGAGATTTGTCCAGAAACAATGTGGAAGCAACTAACTACGTTGAAAGGTATAGAAATACTGAACACTAAATTGTAAAACACTAAAAATTCCAGATATCGTTTGAGTCACATGATGAGAAATAAACAGGACATTTAGAACAAAGAAAGAAATATCACACAGAAATCACATATGAGAATAGAAAATTTACTCTGAAACTAGGTGTAATCAGATGTTGTTGAATTGTCTTATTATTCTGAAAACTTGGGAAATATTTGTATATGTGAGTGCATGGCCATTTATATTGAAGTCTCTACATAGCTTGCTGGCATCTTTTTAAAATTATGAATTAAGTTTTTGTTCTTTGTAAGAAAGAATATATTATAATTTAATAAAAAAATTTTTCTTATGTCTTGCTTAAGAAAGGGCAATCAAATATCTAAAAGGAAAGAGTAAAAATAAGGAAAGAAGTGTGTAGTCATAAGTTATTTTGTGTTAGTTCTGGGGTGATGGTTAGGAAATAAAAATTAAAAGAAAGATCGGAGGCTCTTAAGATAGAACTTTCTGGTCTTGCTAAAGTATATAATGAATGTCCAGAAAACTATCTGCAGGAAAGGAGAACTAAACATCACTAAAAATTACTCACCTACAGCCAGAAGAATTTTTTTTTTTTGGTTGAGGCAGATGGTGTTAATTTAAAAACATACCAAAGCTTATCTGTAAAGTCTTTCATAGATAAGATGAATTATCTTTAGGTTAACTTTAATTGACTTTAAATAATTTTACATGATCTTGAAATTAACACTTACAAATTATTGAGCAACTTTCTCCAACAAACTACATTGTAAAAAGAAAGCTGGAAAAGAATGCTGTTACTTCACCACACCAGCATGGTTTATATACTGGAAATGTATAATTGTCATTTATTTCTTGCTAAACTGCTGTTTATAAAGGAGAGTGTTGATTCAACACCAAGTGAAGTGTTTATGGAAACTTAATTGCTTTGGTTTTATCTGTTGGTCCTGTCAATTCCTGGCATTGCTCTACCCAACACAATGCTGTCTGTATTTATAGCACTGATGTCTTCATATAGAGTTGTTATCCAGCTTCAAATATGGTTTTAAAAGAATTTGGGAAGTGTTGGAAAGCAAAGAATAACTTGATTTGCATGTGAGTCCCAAACATGGGTGCCAGTTGGCTGTTTCTCTTAATAAATTTCCTATTTTCATAGATTGTTCTCTTTCTGTTTAAGCTTTTTAGCATAGTAGGAAATTATCTACAGTAACTTTTTTCCCCCTAAAACAAAAATTTGACACATTTATCTAGCATATAACAACATGATAGAATATTTCTACTTGAATTATCCCAGAACACTCTTGAGAGATAAAGGCTAATTTGCTTACAATCACATCTTGTTTGTCTGAATATATCCATTTTAAAAAGAACCTTTACATCAATCATTTATTCAGAGATTGGCTAACAAAAATTTTAGAAACCACATATAAATAATACATATTGAAGGAAGCATTCATGTGTTAAATGTGATTTTAAAATCGTATTTGTAAAATAATTGTTGCATATATTCTAGCTATGGCTTTATTCTAATTATCCACTGGACACAGACATCCTCTCCCTTCACTTTCTCCATGACTGAACTCTTACCTACAACAATCTCATTTGCGTCTGATTGCTTCTTCACGCCACTCAGTAAAATTGTGCTTATGCTTCAAAGTCCTCTATGTTGCAAGGGCTCAATGACTCCAGACTTGCTCAGAATCTCAGGCCAAAAAGTACTCTAGACTTTAACAAATTCAAACTTACATTGCACATAAAATAAAGCCAAAGTCAGTTTTTGAATTTGAATTTTAAGAACCCTGGGAGATTAGTGGCCCTTTGAAAATTTCCTCCTCTTATTCTACAATTTGCAGCCTCTCCTGTGTTCTTGTATCATTTGCTCAGGAGTAGATAACTGCCAAGTTATAAAGATAATCAGAAGCCCTGTGGAAAGGCCAATCTGGAGAGCAACTAGGGCCTCCCACCAACCAACAGTACCAACTTGCGAGTCATATAAGTAAATCAATTTGGAAGCAGGAAAGTTATCAGAGACATAAATGTCTGCAGTCTCAACTGACAACTGATTGCAATCAATGAGGCACCATAAACTAAATGTTTTCAGTCAAGCCATCCTTGAATTACTGGTTCCCAGTCCAAGAGACAACATTTGTTACTTTAAATCATTGAGCCTTGGGATTATTTATTATGAGAAGTAGATAGGTAAAACAAAGTTGAATAGAAAGATAAATGTATATTGACTTTCATTCTGATTATGAAAGCTATAAATTGCAGAGTCATTGAGCCCTTGCAACATAGAGGACTTTGAAGCATAAGCAGATCTCAGGATATATTGCTTAATTTTTAAAAACAAATGCAATTTAATTTGATTAATGATCAAATACTATGAATCAATATTTAGTCTTCATAGATTTTTAGTTTACACTTTGGCAGTCAGTCCCTGACATAAAGCAACCAGCCTAAAATTACCTTATGTGTCGTCATGTCAGGCTATTTTTCCTACCTAGAGAATATAACACTTGAAATCGTTTCTCACTATGCACACTCAAACTTAATTTTGATAATTAAGAATGAAGTTTTCATTATTCATCAACAAAATGGAGCCAAAGGAACAGAGTTCTTTATAGAACTGGTCATATTAAATGTGAAAGAATGTTATTTCTTTCAAGATTATGTATTGCTTATATTACTGGTGGCAACAGTTCTACCTTTAGTGAAATTATTAGCAGTAGGAGATAAAATATTTAAAGTTGTTTTTAAAGCTCAGTACCTACACTTAACAAAATATAAACTTGACAACCCACTTGACCCCCAGATTTTATTTCCTAGTTTCATTTCAGTGAATCAGAACCATAAAGGTGAGCTACTAATATATTTTAAGGAGCGTTAAACTGATAGACACAAGCAAATATCTGTGTATAACTGAAAATTCCTAATTAGTTGATTGGTTTAAATACATTCTTCAAACCACAGATATTTCAATTTTCTTATTTTAAAATATAGAAATTAGGATATATGCTCTCCAAGTATTCCTCCTGAATTAATATACCATGTTGAACTTTAGTTTTCTCTGTTGTTCCAAAGTTAGAAAAAATAAATAAACAAATGAGGAGGGAGACATTTTCAGTCAATAACAGGACCTTAGCAAGCCAGAAACCTAATGTAGTTATTACTATTAATGATAGATCATCCTTCAGTAGTTATTGAATAATAAACATGGTAATTCTGAATAATATTAGAACTAAAACAGTTATATAGTTTCTTAAGGCAAGTACTGACACCTAATGCTATAAAACATTTAGAAAAATAGATCCAATTGATTTCAGATAACTAAAAACACTCAGAAAAATCGTGATGTTTTCCCTTCATGTTCTTCCAGGGTAGTTCAAATCATAACTGATAATGTGCAAAGAGTAATGACATTTGATTTTGAATGTAAATGTTAGAAATAACTTTCTTCTTGGGGTAGGGAAAACCACCATTTTTAAGGGTTGGTCGACTCAGCCCTTTCAGCCTGCCTTCAGGATATTATTTTATGAGGCCAGCATCATCCTGATACCAAAACTTGGTAGAGATACAACAACAACAACAACAACAACAACTTCAGGCCAATATCCTTGATGAACATTGATTCAAAAATCCTTAATAAAATACTGGCAAACCAAATCCAGCAGTGCAGCAAAAAACTTATCCACCATGATCAAGTTGCCTTCATCTCCAGGATGCAAGGTTGGTCCAACATACACAAATCAATAAATGTGATTCATCACATAAGCAGAACTAAAAACAAAAACCACATGACTATCTCAATAGAATGCAGGAAAGGCCTTTGTTAAAAAACCACATCCCATTCATGTTAAAAGCTCTCAATAAACTAGGTATTGAAGAAACATAACTCAAAATAGTAAGAGCCATGTATAACAAACCCACAGCAAACATAATACCAAATGGGCAAAAGCTGGAAGCATTTTCCTTGAAAACCAACACAAGACGAGGATGCCCTTTCTCAACACTCCTATTCAACATATTATTGGAAATTATGGCCTGGGCAATCAGGCAAGAGAAGAAAATAAAGGGTATTCAAATAGGAAGAGAGGAAGTCAAACTCTCTTTGTTTGTAGATGACATGATCCTACATACAGAAAACCCCATTGTCTCAGCCCAGAAGCTTCTTAAGCTAATAAACAACTTCAACTTCAGCAAAGTCTCAGAATACAAAATCAGTGTGCAAAAATCAATAACATTCCTATGCACCAACAAGAGGCAAGCAGAAGGCCAAATCATGAGTGAACTCCTAATTAGGTTCACAATTGCTTCCTATGAGTACAGCTAATAAGGGAAGTGAAGGACTTCATCTAGGAGGGCTACAAACTACTGCTCAAACAAATCAAAGAGGACACAAACAAATGGAAAAATATTCCATGCTCATGGATTGGAAGAATCAATATCGTGAAAATGGCCATACTGCCCAAAGTAATTTATAGATTCAATGCTATTCCCATTAAACTATCACTGGCATTCTTCACAGAATTAGAAAATTTTATTTTAAAATTTATGTAGAACCAAAGAAGACCCCAAATAACCAAGAAAATTCTAAGCATAAAGAACAAAGCTGGAGGCATCACTCTACCAAACTTCAAACTATACTACAAGGCTACAGTTATCAAAACAGCATGGTACTGGTATAGGAAAAGACACATAGAGCAGTGGAACAGAATAGAACACTCAGAAATAAGACTGCCCACCTACAACCATCTGATCTTCGACAAGCCTGACAAAAACAAGCAATGGGTAAGGATTCCTATTGAATAAATGGTGCTGGGAGAGCTGGCTAGCCATACACAGGAAAATAAACTGAATCTTTTTCTTACACCTTATACAAAAATTAACTCAAGATAGATTAAAGACTTAAATGTAAAACCCCAAACTACAAAAACCCTTAAAAAATCTAGGCAATACCATTCTAGACATAGGCATGGGCAGAGAAGTCAAGATGAAAATGCCAAAAGCAATTTCAACAAAGCAAAAATTGACAATGGGATCTAATTAAAGAGCTTCTGCACAGCAAAAGAAACTATCATCAGAGTGAACAGAGAACCTACAGAATGGGAGACAATTTTTGCAGTCATTCACCTGACAAAGGGCTAATATCCAGAGAGTACAAGGAACTTAAACAAATTCACAAGAAAAAAACAAACAACACCATTAAAAGGTGGGCAAAGGACATGAACAAATACTTCTCAAAAGAAGACATTCATGCAGCCAACAACATATGAAAAGAAGCTGAACATCACTGATCATTAGAGAAATGCAAATCAAAACCACAATGAGACACTATCTCACTCCAGTCAGAATGGTTACTACTAAAAGTCAAAAGGAACAGATGCTGATGAGATTGCAGAGAAAAAGGAATGCTTTTACACTGTTGGTGGGAGTGTAAATTAGTTCAACCATTGTGGAAGACAGTGTGAAAATTCCTCAAAAGACCTAAAGGCAGAAATACTACTTGATCCAATAATTTCATTACTGGGTATATACTCAAAGGAATATAAATATTCTATTATAAAGATACATGCACATGTGTGTTCACTGCAGCACTATTCTTAAAAGCAAAGACATAAAATCAACCTAAATGCCCATGAATTATAGGCTGGATAAAGAAAATGTGATATGTATACACCATGGAACACTATGCAGCCATAAAAAGGAACACAGTTATGTCCTTTGCAGTGACGTGGAAGGGGTTGGAAACCATTATCCTTAACATACTAACAGGAACAGAAAACCAAACACTATATAGTCTCACTTATAAGTGGGTGCTGAATGATGAGAACACATGGACACATGATGGGGAACAACACCCACTAGGGCCTGTCAGAAGGGAAGATACGGGGAGGGAGAGTATCAGTAAGAATAGCTAATGGATGCTGGGCTTAATACCTAGGTTATGCAATGATCTGTGCTGCAAACCACCATGGCACATATTCACCTATGTAACTAATCTGCACATGTACCACTGAAATTAGAAGTTGAAGAAAAAAAGTATTATCTCACCAAGCTCTGTCCAGGTGGCTGCAAAGAAACTGCACTATGAATGCATAAAGCTCACACACACACACACACACACACACACACACAGAGTATAATTTTCCAATTAATTTTTTTTGTACTTTAAGGAAATTTGAGCCATTTAAAGCTTAGCTCTTGCCTTTAGGCTTTCACAGATTTAAGATAAAGTTAATATAGTCCTACTCTCATGGTATGAACATGATAACCTACTACAGGCAATATGTTCAATGATTCTTTCTGGTCCAGAAATTTCAAGCAGGTTAGAAAGAGAGGGAGCAAATGGGTAGGAGTGAATCATGACATTGGATTTATAGTAGTACCACAAATTACTCTCACAAAGTACTCTTTCTATTAGAATGGAATGTTTATTGACAATATAGATGAAAAGTCATGGCCTTATATAAATTTGGGAGCCATTTTTTAAAATTCAGACCACCAGTGGAAAGACAATGTTTCATGTGATATTACTTTAAAATCACTTCCATCAGCATGACCTGGGGAAAACCTCAACAGTCAAACCAATAGTCAAAAATCTCTGATCTAGTAATCACATTGCACAAATAAATAAAATGATACATATAACCATCTACCAGAGTATGCTGTATATTATCCAAGTATTTTTCAAAAACAAGCAAAAACAAGGATGCTACCTCAGCCTCTCACAAAGGCATATGTTTAATTGTACCTGTTCTATGTTCTGCTCCTTTACCTCTCACTTTATCTGCTAAGGGGATGTTTTTCTCCACTAATACAAGAAGAGGAAGAATTTTCTTAGTCCATTTACAATTCTTCCTTAATGCAGTTAGGAAAATGACAATATTCTTGTGTAATATTATCATCGCTGTCTTATGTATGAATGGAGTATGGTTCTGAGAAGCAACTTAAAATCTCAGAACTATGAGAATCCAGGCCCTATAGCTTTGAGTCTAGATTTTTAAATAATACTCTCTTCTGCTTCACATCATTTTAAAACAGATAAGTTAAATGAAACAAAATTAAAAATGCCCTTTCTCTCTTGCATAGTTTTAATGAGGGTGATATTTCTACTAATTCATAAATTGGTCACCAAGAACAAACAATGGGATCAATCTTCAGCAAACTAGGAAGACAATTTGCACAGAGATATAATTTTGTGGTGAAAACTCAGATGAAATAATCTGAACACAATTCAGTGTTCAATGTGTTTGATGTGGATATGTTAATGAAATATAGGTTGAGTATCTCTTATCCAAAATGCTTGGGACCAGAAACGTTTGGGATTTCAATTTTTTAAAATATTTGCATATACATAATGAGATATCCTGGGGATGGGACCCAAGTCTAAACACAAACTTATTCACATTTCATATATACTTTACACATAGCCTGAAGGTAATTTTATACAATATTTTAAAATAATTTTGTGCATGAACCAAGGTTTGTGTACATTGAACCATCAGAAAGCAAAGGTGTTACTATCTCAGCCACTCACTTAGACAATCTGTGGTTGCTTGGCATTGCCATTATTCCTGACTCTAAATACATATGCAATCTATAAACAATCATTTTCTTACACTTATTCACACATAAGTACTTAACAGCAAACAATTATGATATACCATTAATATAGTGAAAAATCATGTGTTTTTAGGCTAACTAAGCAATAGGGTAGCATCACCAGAATACCTGTATCTGCTGTTAAACAGCAACAACAAACAACAGCAAGTTTTTAGTCTCCACTTATAATGTGGTGTTTTGATTAAAAGTTTACTACACACTGTATTTTTGTAACTTCTTCTGTGTTTTCTTCCTCCCATGTTTTTTATCCTTTTCTTTACTTTTAGTTTTGTGTTTTTTTGGTACAGAGTGAGCGTATATATTTATGGGGTACATGAGATATTTTGATACAGGCATACAGTGCATAATAATCACATCAGGGCAAATGAAGTATCCATTAGCCCAATTATTTATCATTTGTTTGTGTTAAAAAATCTAATTCTTTTATTTTAGTAATTTTTAAACATGTGATAAAATAATGTTGACTATGATCACCCTGTTGTGCTATCAAATACTAGATCTTATTTATTCTATCTAAGTATATTTTCTCTATCCCTTAACCAACCCCACTTCCCAACCTGCCCCACCCAACAACCTTTTCCAGCCTTTGGTAACCATCATTCTACTCTCTATCTCCATGGGTTCATTTATTCTAATTTTCAGATTCCACAAATGAATGAGAATACGCAAAGTTTGTCTTTCTGTGCCTGGCTTATTTCACTTAACAAAGTGTCCTACAGTTCCATCCATCTTGTTGCAAATGACAGTATCTCATTCTTTTTTATGGCTGCATAGGACTGCATTGTATACATATGGAGTATATACCACAGTTTCTTTATTTATTTGTCTATTGATAGGCACTTAGGTTGCTTCCAAATCATGGCTACCATGAATAGTGCTGCAATAAACATGAGAGTGGAGGTATTTCTTTGATATGCTGATTTCCTTTATTTTGGCTATATACTTAGCAATGGAATTGCTAGGATCATATAATAGTTCTATTTTTAGTTTTTTGAGAAACCTCCAAACTGTTTTCCATAGTGGTTGTACTAATTTACATTCCCACTAACAGTGTATAAGGGTTCTCTTTTCTTCACATTCTCGCCAGCATTTATTATTGCCTGTCTTCTGGTAAAAGCCATTTTAACTGGGCTAAGATAATATGTCATTGTAGTTTTGATTTGCACTTCTCTGGTCAATGGTGTTGAGCACCTTTTGGTATACTCACTTGCCATTTGTTTGTCTTCTATTGAGAAATGTGTATTCAGATTTTTGCCTACTTAAAAATCAGATTATTAGAATTTTTTCTTTACAGTTGTTTCACCTACTTACATATTCTGGTTATTAAACTTCTGTCAGAAAGATAGTTTGCAAATCTTTTCTCCTATTATTTAGTTTATGTTGTCACTTCATTGATTGTTTCCTTTATGGTGCAGAAGCTTTTAACTTGATATGATCCTAGTTGTCAATTTTTGCTTTGGTTTCCTGTACTTGTGGGGTACTATTCAAAAAATCTTTGGCCAGTCCAATGTCCTGGAGAATTTCCCCAATGTTTTCTGGCAGTATTTTCATAGTTGGAGGTCTTTGATTTAAGTCTTCAATCCATTTTGATTCGATTTTTGTATATGGCAAGACATAGGGTCTAGTTTCATTCTTCTGAATATAGATATCCAGTTTTCCCAGCATCATTTATTGAAGAGAATGTCCTTTCCTCAATGTATGTTATTGATGCCTCTGTTGTAAATAAATTCACTGTAGATGTATCCATTTGTTGCTAGGTTCTGCATTCTGTTCCATTGGTCTATGAGTCTGTTTTTATGCTAGTACCAGGCAGTTTCGGTTACTATAGCTCTGTAGTATAATTTGAAGTCAGGTAATGTGATTACTCCAGTTTTATTCTTTTTGCTCAGAATAGTTTTTGCTATTCTAGGTATTTTGTGGTTTCATATAAATTTCAGGACTATTTTTTCTGTTTATGTGAAGAATGTCATTGATATTTTGATGGTGATTGCATTAAATCTGTAGATTCCTTTGGGAAGTATGTACATTTTAATACTATTGATTCTTCCAATCCATGAACTATGGATTTTTTTTCCATTTTTGTGTGTGTGTATGTGTGTGTGTGTTCTCTTCAGTTTCCTTCCTCAGTGTTTTATGGTTTTCATTATAAAAATCTTTCACTTTTTCTGGTTAAGTTAAATTTTATGTGTGGCTATTGTAAATGGGATTACTATTTAAATTTCTTTTTCACATTGTTCACTGTTGGCATGTAGAAATGCTACTAATTTTGTATATTGATTTTGTATCCTGTAACTTTACTGATTTTTTTTTATCAGTTCTAATAGTTTTTTTCTGTGTGTGTGTGTAGAGTCCTTAGGTTTTTCCAAATATAAGATCATATTATCTGCAAATAAGGATAATTCGACTCTTCCTTTCTAATTTCTTTCTCTTGTCTGATTTCTCTATCTAGAACTGCCAGCATTATGTTAAATAGCAGTGGTAAAAGCTGGCATTCTTGTTATTATCTGGATCTTAGAGGAAAGGCTTTCAATTTTTCCCCATTCAGTATGATATTAGCTGTGTGTGTGTTATATATGGCTTTTATTGTATTGAGGTATATTTCTTCTATTACTAGTTTTTTTTAGGGCTTTTATTACGAAGAGATGTTGAATTTTATTGAATGCTTTTTCAGCATCAATTGAAATGATCATATAGTTTTGTCTTTCATTCTGTTGTTACAATGTATCACATTGATTTGCTTAGGTTGAGCCATCCTTATATCCTGCAATAAATCCCACTTGGTCATGATGAATAGTATTTTTAATGTTTTGTTGGATTCATTTTGCTAATAGTTTGTTGAGGATTTTTGCATTAATGTTTATCAAGGATATTGGCCTGTAGTTTTCTTTTTTTGATGTGTCTTTTTTTGGTTTTGATATCAGGTTAATTCTGGCCTCGGGGAATGAGCTTGGATGTATTCATTCTTCCCTTATTTTTTGTAATAGTTTGAGTAACATTAGTTCTTTAAATGTTTGGTAAAATTCAGCAGTGGACATTGGGTCCTGGGCGTACCTGTTACTGGTCAGGTTTTCCGTTTTTTTATGGTTCTATCCTGCTAGGTTGTGTGTGTCTAGGAATTTATTCATTTCTTCTAGGTTTTCCAATTTATTGGCATATAGTTGCTCAGACTAGCCACCAATGATCCTTTGAATCTCTGTGGTATTGGCTGTAATATCTTTTTCATCTCTGAGTTTATTTGAGTATTCCCTTTTTTATAGTCAGGCTAGAGGTTTGCCAATTTTGTTTACCTTTTCTAAAAACAAGCTTTTTATTTCATTCATCTTTTATATTGTTTTCTTTGTTTTAATTTCATTTATTTCTTCTCTGATAATATTTCTTTTCTTCTACTAATTTTGAGTTTGGTTTGCTTTTTCTTTTCTAGTTCTTTAAGATGCATTGTTAGGATGCTTATTTGAAGTTTTTCTACTTTTGTGATGTAGGCACTTACGGCTATAAATTTTCCTTTTAGTACTGTTTTCACTGTATCCCGTATGTTTTGATATATTGTGTTTTCACTTTATTTTGTTTCTAAAAATTTCAGAATTTTTTTCTTAATTTCTTCATTGACCCACTGGCCATTCAAGAGCATATTGCTTAATCTCTATGTGTTTGTAAAGTTTCCATAATTCCTGTGGTTATTGATTTCTTTATTTTTTAACTTTTACTTTAAGTCCGGGGCACATGTGCAAGTTTGTTATATTGGTAAGCTTGTGTTACAGAGGTTTGTTGAACTGATTATTTCATCACTCAGGTATCAAGCCCAGTACCCAATAGTCATTTTTACTGATCCTCTTCCTCCTCCCACCTTCCACCAACCAGTCGGCCTCCGTGTCTGTTGTTCCCCTCTATGTGTCCATATGTTCTCATTATTTAGCTCCTACTTATAAGTGAGAACATGCAATATTTGTTTTTTTGTTGTTGTTGTTCCTGTGTTAGTTTGCTAAGGACAATGGTCTTTAAGTGCCATCCATGTCCCTGTAAAGAATATGATATTTTTCTTTTTTATGGCTGCATGGTATTCTGTGGTGTATATGTACCACATTTTCTTTCTAGTTTTATTCCATTGTGGTCAAATTAGATACCTGATATTATTTTAGATTTTGTTAAATTTTTGGCTTGTTTTGTGAGTTGATGTATAGTTTATGCTTGAGAATGACCCATTCACTGAGGAGGAGAATGCCTATTCTGTAGCCATATGATGAAATGTTATCTTAACATCTATTAAGTCCATTTGGTCTATAGTGCAGATTAAGGTCAATGTTTCTTTGTTGATTTTCTGTTTGGATGATATCGTATGCTGAAAGTAGAGTGTTGAAGTCTCCAGCTATTATTATATTGGTGCCTATTCTCTCTTTATCTCTAATAATATTTGCTTTATATATCTGTGTCCTCCAGTGTTGAGTGCATATATATTTACAATTGTATCCTCTTGCTCTATTTACCCTTTGTCATTACATAAGAACTTCTTGTCTCTCTTTATAGTTTTTGTCTTGAAATCTATTTTATTTGATGTAAGTATAGCTACCCCTGCTTTTTTTTGGGTTTCCATTTCCATTACATATACTTTTCTACCCCTTCATTTTTAGTCTGTGTGTGTGTCTATATCGGTGAAGTATGTTTCTTGTAGGCAACAAATCATTGGTTGCGTTTTTTTCTTTTTATTTTTTGTCTATTCAGCCACTATACATCTTTTGATTGGAGAGTTTAATTTATGTATATTAATGTTACTAATGGTAAGTAAGAACTTAATCCTGCCATATTGTTACTTGTTTTGTGGTTGTTTTGTTGTCTTCTCTTTCCTCTTTCCCTCCCTCTGGTCTTCCTTTTGTTGAAGGTGACTTTTGCTGGTGATAAGTTTTACTTTTTTGCTTTTTCTTTGTACCTGTTACAGATTGTTTGATTTGAGGTTACTATAAGGCTTGCAAATAATACCTTATAATCTATTAATTTAAACTGATGACAACTTAGCACTGATTGCAGAAATAAACACCCAAAGAGAAAACTAATAAAAACTATACACTTTAACTTCATTCCCCCATTTTTAGCTTCTTATTGTTTCTAATTATATCTCATTATATAATGTATAATAAGATGTCTATGTCTTGAAAATTTGTTATAGTTTTTATTTTTGATGAGTTCATCTTTTAGTCTTTCTATCCAAGTTATGAGTAGTTTACATACCACAACTACAGTGTTATAATATTGTGTATTTTTCTGTGTACTGTTATAAATGAGGTTTGTTCCTTCAGATAATTTATATTTACCATTAACCTCCTTTTAATCCAGATTGAAGAACTCCCCTTAGCATTTCTTTTTGTTTTTCTTTCTTTTTTTTTTTTTTTTTTTTGACAGAGGCTTGCTCTGTTGCCCAGGCTAGAGTACAGTGGTGCGATCTCGGCTCACTGCAAACTCTGCCCCCGAGGTTCACGCCATTCTTCTGCCTCAGCCTCCCAAGTAGCTGAGACTACAGGTGCCTGCCACCACACCTAGCTAATTTTTTGTTATTTTTAGTAGAGACAGGGTTTCACCGTGTTAGCCAGGATGGTCTCAATCTCCTGACCTCATGATCCACCCACCTCATCCTCCCAAAGTCCCCTTAGAATTTCTTGTACTAGTCTTGTGTTGATGAAATACTTCACTTTTTGTTAGTCTGAAAAGTCTTTATTTCTTCTTCATGTTTAAAGGATATTTTTCCTTGATATGCTATTCTAGGAAAAGAGTTGTTTTTCTTCAGTACTTTAAACATATCATGCAATTCTCTCTTGGCCTGTAAGGAGAAGAGAAGTCTCCTCTGAGGTTTCCACTGAGAAGGCTAATGCCAGATATATTGAAGCTCCTTTGTATATTATTTGTTTGTTTTCTCTTGCTGCTTTTAGGATTCTTTCTTTATCCTTGGCCTTTGAGAGTCTGATTGTTAAATGCCTTGGTGTAGGTATATTTGGGTTATATCTGCTTGGTGTTCTATAATCTTCTTGTTCTTAAACGCTGGTATCTTTCTCAAGGTTTAGGAAGTTCTCTGTTATTATCCCTTTGAATAGATTTTCTTACCCCAGTCTCTCTTTGTACCTCCTCTTTAAGGCTCATAAATCTTAAATTTGCCCCTTTGAGGCTATTTTCTAGATCTTGTAGGCATGCTTCACTGTTTTATTTTTATTTTTATTTTTGGTCTCCTCTGCCTGTGTATTTTCAAATAGCCTGACTTTAATCTCACTAATTATTTCTTCTACTTGATTAATTCTGCTGTTAAGAGACTCTAATACATTCTCCAGTATATCAATTGCATTTTTCAGCTCCAGAGTTTCTGCTTAATTCTTTTTTAATTATTTCAATCTCTTTGTTGAACTTATCTAGTAGAATTCTTAATTTCTCCTCTATGTTATCTTACATTTTATTGAGCTTCCTCAAAATAGCTATTTTGAATTATCTGTCTGAAAAGTCACATGTCTCTGTCTCTCCAGAATGGGTCACTGGTACCTTATTTCATTTATTTCACTTGTTTGGTGAGATCATGTTTTTCTGGATGGTCTTGATGCTCGTGGATGTTCACCATTGTCTGGGCAATGAAAAATTAGGTATTTATTGTAATCTTCACAATCTGGGCTTATTTGTATCCATTCTTCTTTGGAAGGGTTTCCAGGTATTCAAAGAGACATGGGTATCGTGATCTAAGTCTTTGGTGTCATGGAGGTCTTGAGTTAGATCTGGGAGAATTCCCTGAATTGCAAGGCAGAGACTCTTGTTCTCTTCCTTTACTTTTCCCCAAACAAACAGAGTCTGTCTCTGGGTTGAGCTCCTGGGAGCTGGGGAGGGATGACACAATTATACTTGTGCCCACTACCACTGGGACTGTGCTGGGTAAGACCTATTATTATTGGCACAGCACAACATTGGGTCACACCCAAGGCCCTCAGTGACCACTGCCTAGCTACCACCTATGTTCACTCAAGGCCCAAGGGGCTCTACAATCAGCAGATGATAATCCAACTAGGCTTGCTTTCTTCTCTTAAGGGTGATGAGCTCTCTTAGCCCTGAAAGATACTGTCTGGGAGCCAGGGCCTAGAGGAGGGAAACTTAAGAATCTACCTGGTGCTCCATTCTATTGTGGCTGGGCTGGCACCCAAGCTGCAAGACAAAGTCTTCCCCATGCTTTCTTTCCCTTCCCTAAAGCAGAGGAGTTTCTCCCTGTGTCCACTAGTGCCCCAGGCCCACAGCAAGTGTTGCCTGGCTACTGCCAATGTTCATTTAGCGCCCATGGGCTCTTCAGTCAGCTTGTGGTGAATGTTTCCAGACTGGGGTCTCTTCCTTCAGGGCAAGTGACTCCATTCTGGTCCAGGACCAGCAGCCAAGGCCTGGAATCAGGAATATCAGGAGCCTGCTTGTTGCTCTACCCAACTGTGGCCCAAGATGTAAGAGAAAGTCCCTTTTACTCTTTCCTCTCCTTTCCTCCCTTGGCTACCCTGGCTGGTGTCTCGCTATGTCACATGTACACCAAGTCCACTGGCTCCAAGTTCAGCACAGCACCACAGTTTGCCCAGGATTTGCAGTCCTTGTGGCCTAGACTTCTTTTCAAGTTTATTTAGAACCCCAGAGTCCTTTAGCCCATGGTGGCAGAGCTTTCCAGAATTTTCCTCTGTAGGCACTGACTGAGTTCATCCGGGTTTTGCTTTCTGTTGTGCCAGGGCAGCACTGAGTTCTAATTCAAATTCCCGTGATCAATGCTTTCTCTCTCCCAAAAGCACACAGATTATCTCTGCACCACACAGTCACTGCTGGGGGATGGGACAGGATGGTGTCAGCAATTCAGGATTTCATTTTCTGTCCTTTTCAGTGCCTCTTTTAGTGATATGAAATTAAAACCAGGTACTATAATTGCTCACCTGATTTTTTGGAGCTTATAAAAAAAAGGTGCTTTTTTTGTATGAATAGTTGTTGAATTTGTTGTTTCCACAGAAGGGACAATTACTGGAGAGTTCTATTCGGCAATTTTGCTCTGCTTCCTCAATCTGTACTCTGTGTGTGTGTGTGTGTGTGTGTGTGTGTGTGTGTGTGTTATATATATTATATATAGTATATGTATAGTACAGTTTGCATGTTATATATATGTATATATAGTATATGTATAATACAGATTGCATGTTATTATATATGATTATATGTATGTGTATATATATGTGTGTGTGTGTGTATATATATATGCATCAGATTTTCATTGGCCATGACCTTGGAAAATTCATCAAATAATTTCTCCACTGCTTTAAGATCAGCATACACACACACACACACACACACACACACACACACATAAAAGATCAGAAGCAGTTGGAGGGACAAAAAAGTTGGTCCTCCATGGGTAAGAAGAAACTTTGTGTGATGGTTTTTTAAAATGTCTTCTCTAGAGTCATCTGCCTCATTAACGATGGTTTTTCTCTTTGAAGTCTCTCTTTGATTTTATAAACTGAAAATGATTTCTTCTGTTATAAATGCATGGTTCTCTAGTACTTTAATAAAACAATCACACATTTTCACTATGTTGTCTATACATATTTTTCTGCAGTGTTAACATTGTCATCTTCATCATCACTATTATGATCACTTGTATTCAGAACAACTTTGGCTATTTTACCATTGGTCAATGAATGAACAACTGGTGCTTCATTATCAATGTTAAAGCCTTCTTTGATACTCACTTTTTCCAATTTACTGACATAGTCTCAAGGCATAGTTTTTGTATATGTAACCAGGTCAGACATTGTTTTTATTCTCACTTCACATACAGAATCCTTCGAAGTCATCATCTTGCTCATGATAATCAGGGAACATAGTTGCAGGTCAGAGATTGTGCCAGTCATGCACAACTATGTATTTAGTCACTGTGTTCCACGCATTGGTATCAGCATATACAACATCCTTCATGCTAAACTCCTTTTGAAAACTCCCACACCCATGCCTCGATTCAGAAAGTGTTCTTATATTTACTCTTTATTGATCTAAGGATACCCTGGTCACATGACTGAATTCATAAAGTCACATTTGGGGAAAGCATGTGGCATAAACAACATTTTTGATGAGTTTCTGCTGGAGGATGAGCAAAACAATTGTCAATAAATAACAAAATCTTGTAGTTTTCATCTAGTCCAAATTCCCTGCAGTGAGTATGAGCCACTCATACAAAATGTTTTTGAAACCAATCAGAAAAGATATTCCTAATGA
Source organism: Theropithecus gelada (assembly GCF_003255815.1). NCBI lineage: Eukaryota > Metazoa > Chordata > Mammalia > Primates > Cercopithecidae > Theropithecus > Theropithecus gelada. The sequence continues at coordinate 52,171,476 of NC_037671.1, forward strand.
TTCATGCTTTTTTGTTAGCATAAAAATGGACTGGTAAAAAACTCACTCTTTGAAAATAGTGAGGATGCAATCCTTTGCTTATTATGGCAAGTTTACATTTATGTGTACCTACTGCATTAGCACATCCCAGCAAAGTTATTCTGTCTTGGCATCCTTAATTCCTGTAGGGGCTTCCTCATTAGCTGCAGTGAATGTCTTTCTTGGGCAACACCACCAAAACAGTGATGTTTCATCGGCATTCTAGACTTGTTCTTCCATCAGATTTTCATCAGCCATGACCTTGGAAAATTCATCAAATAATTTCTCCACTGCTTTAAGATCAACAAATGCTTAATTACCACAAGTCATTAAAAATGTAATGTCTTGTCTTTTAAAAAATGTCTAACACCTGCCTGTTAAATATTCACAGTTCTCTTCACTGTTTAGTTCACCGAAATATATTTTTTTCTTGTTTCATGGTCAGCATGCCGTTAGTGGCATGTGTTCATTGTGATGCTGATGAATCCAGTCTTTCAACACATGATCAAGATCTTCACTTTGAGCTTCATGCAGTGTTTTTCTATTTTCTATTAACTTATCTTCATTGCTTTCAGCATAAAACTCCAATAGTTTATCCTTCTGTTTCTTCAGGTTATACATGGTAGTCATTTCAACACCATAGTCTTCTGTAAGATATTTAACACTTACACCACTGTTCAGTTTACCCAAAAGCTAACTTTTTATGCTATAGATAAACAGAAATGCCTTCCCTTTTTCTTATTACTGTTATCTCTAGGGTAACCTGAAGGTTTTTTGACATTTTCAACAACATCTATACACCACAGAGCAGAAAATAAGAAAAAAAATATTATAGTAAGTAATACACATAGGTCTCAGACCCATTTAAAGCACTGTGTGGAACCTATTGTTAGTGCATCCAACCTGCAAGCATGTCATTTTATTACCCTTTGCGTGTGTACTGGTGTGGATGAATCTGGGCATGTGCAGAAAAAAATATTGGAGCTGAAGGGGCCAGTTGAGTCTTTTTTCCCTTGGGGATGAAGAATAAACTGTGTTTTGTGCAACCGGTCACATGAAATCAGATGTGGACTTTTCCACTTTTGGTATCATGGCACTCAAAAAGTTTCATATTTTGGAGCATTTCAGATTTCAGATCTTCAGATTAGGGATGCTCAACCTGAATACAACAAAACAACAAAATGAGATACAAAGATGTTTAGTACATTTTACGGTCAGAAAAACATAATGAACAACTTACATTTGGTGATGCATACTTGAATTAGGTTAATGATTAAAGCCCTTTTCTTCAGGAAGTCTCCTGTCTGTCTAGTTATTGACTGAATATCCCTTTATATATTCTCATAATTGTGCTTATATTTAACACAAAGCAAGGCATTTCACTGTAGCCTTTCCACTGCAAGTGTTTTGAATTGCATGTGTTGGGGAAGGGGGTTGATGAAGCTATTTAAACCTAAGGACATTAAAATGCCCTTGTCTGAGCATTACAGGTGGCTCACACCTGTAATCCTAGCACTTTGGGAGGCTGAGGCAGGTGGATCACCTGAGGTTAGGAATTCAAGACCAGCTTGGCCAATATGGTGAAAGCCTGTCTCTACTAAAAATACAAAAATTATCTGGACGTGGTGGCAGGCACCTGTAATCTCAGCTACTCAGGAGACTGATGAAGGAGAATTGCTTGAATCCAGGACAGGAGGTGGAGGTTGCAGTGAGCCGAGATCATGCCATGGCACCCCAGCCTGGCAGACAACAGCTAAACTCCATTTCAAAAAAAAATGCCTTTGTCTAAATGTAAAAATGTTTTCAAAAGTGTCAGATATTGCCGAGTCCGTTCCACAGCCTCTGGCAGAGTAACGGATGAAAGAAGTATGCAGACACAGGTATTTTGCCTGAGAGCATGGCTAGGGGACTGCATGGCTTAACACTGCTGATGAGAGTGCAGCCCCAATAAGCCAAAGAGGCTTGTATTTATTCAGTACAGTTTTAATGACAAAGACATGGACCAAACACAATTTGTGAGTAATTAACATTGTCGATCCCCAAGTAGATAGCAGTCCTACACACGAATGATCAAAGGTTGGTTTCCAGAGATGAAAGTAAATGAATTCATCTAGATAAATTCCTTTATATTCCCTGTTATCTACCCTTCACCCTCTGCTTCAGGGTAAGAGAATTAGATGCCTTCAGCTTTTATTCTCTCCCAAAGCTTTGCAAAACCTCCCTGCCTTCCAAGAAGGTTCGTGTCTTTCCCTATAATTTTTCCCACCACCCTGACCAATCCCTTACATATCCCCCTTTTCTGTTTTTCACATCAGGCTTTGTTGATTGAAGAGTACAGATGAGTTCAGCAACAGGTTTGTCTGGGGTAGCAGCTACTGCTTGTATTCCAGCTTTGCATCCTAGAATTAGTAAATAATATGAGACAAACATGAGTATAATTAGTAATATTCTTTTCCAATCAAGGAGTGACATGTAGTGTTACTTGGCCCCTTAGTCTAATGTGTGTCATTACCAAGGAACACCACTGGGAGTATGTCAACCCCTCCCAGCCAAGCAGTTACATTATTAGAAGCTGGGAAGGGGTGTCTGCCCAGGTAACAGGGCAGAAGAAAGGCGGGTTTAGAAGATGGGCCTAATAGAGTGTAGCAGGTATCAGTTGCAGCCAGAGTGAGAGAATAAGAAAAGTCAATATTCTACGAGAGTTGCAATGTACAACAGAAAGCGTTTGTTTAGCTAGTTTTTGGATAAGTTGAAATTGTTTAGATAAGTTGCTCCAATTTTGGTGAAAAAATTGATACAATTAGGTGACTTGGTGAAGCAGTGACATCATAACCCGCAGGTCTGCTTGATTATTGCCATAAGCCAGTGGGCCAGGAAGCGAGCTGTGGGCTCAAATATGTGTGATAAAAATAGGATGTGTACATTGATCTAGCAATTGCTGAAGTTGAAGAAGTGCACACAGAATGGGCTTGAGAGTGGACTTAATGAGGACTGTCTCAAGGTTAGGTAATAAGTAAACAGAATAAGCAGAGTCACTAACAATATTGATGGGCTGAGTGGAAAAAGTTTCCAAGGCCAATATTAAGGCTCCAACCTCAGCTCTCTGAGTACTAGTAAATCCAGATCAAGTGAAGGAGTTATGCAGTTCCCATCAGACAACTGCTTTTCCGTTTTTACCAGAGCTATCAGTAAAAAGCATTAAAGTGTTAGGTATGGGGCAGTGAACTACCTTTGTAGGCATAACTACAGGAGTACGAGATAAAAACCGAAGTAGTTTGTCAGCAGGAAGGGCATGTTCTATATGGCCTGCATAATCACAGAGTGCTATTTGCAGGTCTAGAGATAAGGGCAAGACTGCTTCTAACTGGTTTTTGCTCAAGGGAATTCTTATAACATCGGGGTCATAATCTAACAACAGATTGCATCATCTGTGGCCTGTATAGATTACTTTACTAACTAGCTGGATATAGGGAGACAGTGTTTTAGTCCCGGTATGTGAGCAAAAGATCCATTCTAGAAAGCACAGCCCTGGGGCCATCTGTCCTATTAATCCTGTTGGGGAATGTTTAGTGGGAACAAACAATTGGACTCAATATTGTGGTCTGTGCAATCTAGTTGCTTCTGAGAAAGAGCTTGCTCTATTTCTGCATTTCCCTTTTTGCTGCGGGGTTAAATACCTGGAAGAGTCTAGGGCTGTATTGCGCTTTAGGATAGAAAACAGGTTTTGTAACTTATCAGTAGTTATGTCCAAGGTGGGGCAAAGTCAATTACTATCACTCAGTAATTTCTGATAATCATTTAAGGTGTGTAAGTTGTCAGTGTTCAATAAACTTTTTGAAGTCTCACTGACTGGGAAGTTAGTATGCATCCAGGATATTTCAAAGGAGAGGACATCTGTACTTTTTCAGGTGCTATGATTAAACCTCTTAAATGTGTATTCTTTTGGACATAGGCATATAAACTTGAAAGTGCTGGCTCTGTTGGGCCTGCTAGTAAAACATCATCCATAAAATGAATAATCTTGCACTTAGGAAATTCTTTTCTACTGGAGATCAAAGTCTGATTTACATGATGCTGACACATGGTAGGACTGTTCAGCATTTCTTGAGGAAGTACTTTCCAATGAAATCAATGAGCTGGCCTTTCGTTACTGATAGCTGGTATAGTAAACACACATTTTTCTCTGTCCTGTTCTTCAAGAAGAATAGTATAAAAACAGTCTTTTAAGTCAATAATGACTACAGGCCAATCTTGAGGAATCAGCTCAGGGGAAGAGAGCTGCTGTTAAAGGGGCCCCATAGGTTGCAAATTAGCATTAATAGCCTATAAGTCATGCAAAAGTCTCCATTTGCCAGATCTTTTGGGAATACAAAAATGGGCAAATTCCAAAGGCTGTTTTATAGCTCCATATGGCTGGCTTTTAATTGCTCCTCAACTAATTCATGGGCCCTTTGTGATTTCTCTACCTTTAAAGGTGAATGCTGAGAGAATTTGCCATTACCAAGCCACTACTACAGGACCTGCTAAAAGGAGCTCTAAATCTTGAAACAAATTCCCAAAACACAACAAAACAGAAACTCTTTAAAGCATAAATCACACAGGACCTATAAAACAAAAATACAAGTTAAAAAGCAAAAACAAAAAAACAAAAAGCCAAGGTATACAGGCAACGAAGAGCATGATGACTATAACGATGCCTCACATTTCACTACCAACATTGAATGTAAATGGCCTACTCTTGCTCCACCTAAAAGATACAGAACTCCAGAATGGATAAGAACTCACCAACCAACTATCTGCTGCCTTCAGGAGACTCATCTAACATGTAAGGACTCACATAAACTTAAAGTAAAGGGGTGGAAAAAGGTATTTCATGCAAATGGACACCAAAATCAAGCAGTGGAAGCTATTCTTATACCAGATAAAACAAACTTTAAAGCTACAGGAGTTAAAAGATACAGAGAGGGACATTATATAATAGTAAAAGGCCTTGTCCAACAGGAAAATATCACAATCCTAAATATATATGCACCTAACACTTGAGCTCCCAAATTTATAAAACAATTACTAATAGACCTATGAAATGAGATACATAGAAACACAATAATAGTGGGGACTTCAATACTCCACTGACAGCACTAGACAGTAATTAAGTCATAAAGTCAACAAAGAAACAAGGTATTTAAACTATACCTTGTTACAAATGGACTTAACAGACATATACAGAAGATTTCATCCCACAACCCCAGAATACACATTCTATTCAACAGTGCATGGAACTGTCTCCAAGATAGACCATATGATAGGCCATAAAGTGAGCCTCATAAAATTTTAAAAAATTGAAATTATATTAAGCACTCTCTCAGACCACAGTGGAATAAAACTGGAAATCAACTCCAAAAGGAACTTTCAAAACCATGCAAATACATGGAAATTAAATAACCTGCTCCTGAATGAGCACTAGGTCAAAAAGGAAATCAAGGTGTAAATTAAAAAAAAATTTCTAACTGAACAACAATAATGACACAACCTAACAAAAACTCTGAGATACAGCAAAGGTGGTGCCAAGAGGAAAGCTGATAGCCATAAATGCCTACATGAAAAAGACTGAAAGAATACAAACTGACATTCTAAGGTCACACCTCAAGGAACTAAAGAACAAACCAAATTCAAACTCATCAGAAGAAATAACCAAGATCAGAGCAGAATTAAATGAAATTGAAACAAACAAAGAAAAAACATATGAAAGATAAATGAAACAAAAAGCTGGTTCTTTGAAAAGATAAATAAAATTGACAGACCATTAGCAAGATTAACCAAGAAAAGAAGAGAGAAAATCCAAATAATCTCACTGAGAAATGAAACAGGAGACATTGCAACTGACACTACTGAAATACAAAAGATAATTCAAGGTTGCAATCACCTTTACTCACATAAACTATGAAACTTAGAAGAGATGGATAAACTCCTGAAAAAATACAACTCTCCTAGCATAAATCAGGAAGAATTAGATACCCCAAACAGACCAATAACAAGCAGAAAGAATGAAATGAATAAAATGAAAAGAATGAATAAAAAACTACCAACAAAAAAATTCCAGGACCAGATGGATTCACAGCAGACTTCTGCCAGAAATTCGAAGAAGAATTGGTATCAATCCTTTTGACATTACTCCACAAGATATGGAAAGAAGGAACCCTCTCTAATTCATTGTATGAAGCCAGAATCACCTTAATACCAAAACTAGGAAAAGACATAACCAAAAAAGAAAACTGCAGGCTGATATCCTTGATGAGCATAGGTACTATTTAACAAAATAGTAGCTAACCAAATCCAACAATATATCAAAAAGATAATCCACCATGATCAAATGGGTTTCATATCTGGGATGCAGGGATGGTTTAACATCAAGTCAACAAATGTGATACACCACATAAACAGAATTAAAAACAACAATCAGGTGATTATCTCAACAGATGCAGAAAAAGCATTTGACAAAATCCAGCATCACTTTATGATTAAAACTCTCAGCAAAATTGGCATACAAAGGACATACCTTAATGTAATAAAAGCCACAAATCCACAGCCAACATCATACTGAATGGGGAAAATTTGAAAGCATTCTCTCTGTTAACTGGAACAAGCCAAGGATGCCCACTCTCACCACTCCTCTTCAACACAGTACTGGAAGCCCTAGCCAGAGCATTCAGAAGAGAGAAAGAAATACATGGCATCCAAATCAGTAAGGAGGAAGTCAAACTGTCACTGTTTGCTGATGATATGATTGCTTACCTTGAAAACCCTAAGGACTCCTCCAGAAAGCTCCTAGAACTGATTAAAGAATTCAGCAAAGTTTGCAGATTGAAGATTAATGTACACAAAGAGCTACAAATCAGTAGTTCTTCTATACACCAACAGTGACCAACCAGAGAATCAAATCAGTAACTCAACCCCTTTTACAACAGCTGCAAAAATAAATAGATAAAATAAAATAAAATACTTAGGAATATACCTAACCAAGGAGTCAAAAGACCTCTACAAGGAAAACTACAAAACACTGCTGAAATAAATCATAGATGACATGAACAAATAGAAACACATCCTACTGTCATATGTGGGTAGAATCAATATTGTGAAAATGACCGTAGTGCCAAAAGCAATCTACAAATCCATGAAATTCCCATCAAAATGCCACCATCATTCTTCACAGAATTAGAAAAAACAATTCTAAAATTAATATGGAACCAAAAAAGAGTCCACATATTCAAAGCAAGACTAAGCAAAAAGAAAAAATCTGGAGGCATCACACTACCTGATTTCAAACTATAAGGCCATAGTCCCCAAAATAGAGTGGTACTGGTGTAAAAATAGACACATAGACCAATGGAAACCACAGAATAGAGAACCCAGAAATAAACCCAAATACAGTCAACTGACTTTCGACAAAGCAAACAAAAACATGAAGTGGGGAAAGGACACCCAACAAATAGTGCTAGGTAGCCACGTGTAGGAGAATGAAACTGTATCCTCATCTCTCACCTTATAAAAAATCAACTCAAGATGGATTAAGGATTCAAACCTAAGATCTGAAACTATAAAAATCATAGAAGATAACATTGGAAAAACCCTTCTAGACATTGGCTTAGGCAAGAATTTCATGACCAAGAACTCAAAAGCAATGCAATAAAAACAAAGATAAATAGCTGGGACCTAATTAAATGAAAGAGCTTTTGCACGGCAAAAGAAACAGTCAGCAGAGTAAAAAGGCAACCCACAGAGTGGGAGAAAATTCTTCAAAATCTATCCATCTGACAAAGGACTTACATCCAGAATCTGCAATGAGCTCAAACAAACCAGTAAGAATAAAACAAATAATCCCGTCAAAAAGTGGGCTAAGGACGTGAATAGATAATTCTCAGAACAAGATATACAAATGGCCAAGCAACATATGAAAAAATGCTCAACATCACTAATGATCAGGGTAATGAAAATCAAAACCACAATGCGATATCATCTTACTCTTGCAAGAATGGTGATAATCAAAAAATCAAAAAGCAGTAGATGTTGTCATGGATGTGTTGAACAGGGAACATTTCTACACTGCTCGTGGGAATGTGAACTAGTACAACCACTATGGAAAACAGTGTGGAGATTCCTTAAGGAACTAAAAGTAGAACCACCATTTGATCCAGCAATCCTACTACTGGGTATCTACCCAGAGGTAAAGAAGTCATTGAAAAAGATACTTGCACACCCATGTTTATTTGCAATTCATAATTGCAAAATCACGGAACCAACTCAGGTACCCATCAATCCACAAATGGATAAAGAAATTGTAGTATATATATACGATGGCATACTATGCAGCCAAAAAAAAAAAAAAAAAAGAATTAATTAACAGCATTTGCAGTGATCTGGATGAGATTGGAGACTATTATTCCAAGTGAAGTAACTCAGGAATGGAAAACCAAAGATCGTATGTTCTCACTGATATGTGGGAGCTAAGCTATGAGTATGCAAAGGCATAAGAATGATGCTATGGACTTTGGGGACTTGGGGGTAAGAGTGGGAGGGGAGTGAGGGACAAAAGACTACAAATATGGTGATATGTATACTGCTCGGGTGAAGGGTGCAGCAAAATCTCAGAACTCACCACTAAAGAACTTACTCATGTAACCAAATACCACCTGTACCCCAATAACTTGTGGAAAAAAGTAAATAAAATTTTTAAAAAGTAAATGTCAGAAACTAAAATATCTCTATTAAACACAATGTATATATATGTTTTATATTATAAATCTGCTTGTGGATTTATTGTGTAGTCTGTGACTAAAAAATTTGGAGTCATGAGGAAACCAATATTCTCTCCTCATTACAATGTCCAATATATGCCAAATCAAACAATATTTGCGTAATCAACAGGAAAGCTTATAAAATATGAGGCATTAATACATTAAACATTTCTTAAGAAGTAAAATCCGTAAGGAGGAAAGTACACAATCACAGGTATACAGTTCAGTGACTATTTACAAAATGAACATGCTCACATGTAGTAGGTTGAGTGGTGGCTTCAAAGAGGAAAGCCCACATTCTAATACCCAGAAACTATGAATGTGACCTTATTTGGAAAAGGGTTCTTGCAAATGTAATTAAGCAAAAGATTTTGAGATGTTATCATCCTGTATATCTGGATGGTGGGCCTTAAATTCATAGTAAGTCTTTATAAAGGATGGAAAAGGGTTAGACAGAGACACAGAGACTGTCTTGGAATTGTGCAACCACAAGCCAAGAAACAACAGAAACCAGGTGGAAGAGGCAAAATAGGATTCTTCTCCAGAGCCTTCAGAGGGAGCATAGCCCCATTGACACCTTGGCTTCAGACTTCTGGCCTCCAGACCTGTGAAGAAAAAACCAAAATGGTTGTTGTAATCAACCTAGTTTGGGATGATTTGTTACAGCAGTCTTAATATATCAATATAAGACATAGCCACAAAGGTCAAGAAGTAGACTGTTAATAACACTTAAGAATCCCCTCTTATTCCAACCACATTCTTCTTCCTAATAGCACAGATAATTTGTGAATGCTTTGGAATTACATATGAATGAAGTCATACAGTATTTTTTATGGCTAGTTTCTTTTGCTCAATATTACATTTGTGAAATTTAGTAGTGTCACTGATGCCATTTATATTTTCATTTTAGAATAATAATTTCATTTTACAAATGCATCACACTTTATTTGACTAACTGGCAATGGACATTTTTATTAGCTTTTGGTAATTTTGTGTAATTCTATACTTTTTAGTAATTGCATTACAAATTCTTAGATACTTCTTTGGGACACATGTGCATATTTTTCTTCTGAGTATAGAAATTATATTGCTGGGTCACATTCAAATTTAGTTTAGTTCCTGCTTCCGTAATTCCCCCTAGCGCCAACTGTCCTATCTATACTAACGTAATTCCTCCCTTCCCATTTTCTACCTACCTACTATCAGACAATCTGCTTGGACTAAAAGGAAAAATCTTCATTATAGATTGTTACAGTAGGGTGCTTTTCCTTTATTGTGAAGAGATGTATTTATTTGGTATGACTGCCTGAAGTGATCTAATTACACTATTGATAAATAAACCCTTGCAGTGTCCACTGGTTGCTTAACCTGCTCCAACACCATTCTCAGAGATATTCCTTAGGATCCAAATCTCATTTTTCACATTTGCCCCATGGTCTGCTTTCATCTCCAGTCCCCCAAGATCCAGTCTCGAAGGTGAACTATTCCATGACTCCCTCCTGCCTTATCCAAATTAGATTTTGTTTTAGCAGGTTTTTTGGATTGTTGTTTTTACGTTTTTATTTAGCTTTTTTATTATATAGTGAGACCAGCCCTCAATATGGAGTCAACATGGTTGGAGTTAAAAATTATCATGCTTGTGAAAGCAACTAAATGGCAGAATAATATGAATAATATCTAATTATTATGTGTGTGCTTGTTATTCCTTTATTAAATGGAATTTGGATACTCTAAGGACTCTACTGTTCTTGACAGATCAAATATCTAAAAATATCAAATAGCCTGATTAGTTTATTGTGAATAACAGAAAACAAAGCAAAAAATACTAATAGCTTGCCATTTTTTTTTTGTTCTTCAAGTAATAAACCCTAAATATAGGGGCTCCCAATTAAAACAAAGTAATGGAGGTCCTACCATTAATTTAAAAAATGAGATACTAATGAAGGGTTATTACAGTTGACCCTTGAAGAACATAGATTTTAACTGTGTGGGTTCACTTACATGTGAATTTTCTTTTGCCTCTGACATTGTTGAGACCGAAATACCAACACATCCTGTTACTCCTCCTTCTCAGGCCATTCAAAGTGAAGACAAACAGGATGAAGGCTTTTAGGATGATCCACTCCCACTTAATGAATAGCAAATACATTTTCTTTCTTATGATTTTTAAAAATAAAATTTTCTTTCTCCTAGCTTACTTTAGTGTAAGAATACAATGAAAAATACATATAATATAAAACATTTAGTTGACTGTTAATGTTATTGGTATGACTTTCAGTCAATTATAGGTTATAAGAAGTTCAGTTTTGAGGGAGCTAAACTTATGCATGGATTTTTTATTGCACAAGGGGTTGGTGCCTCCAATTCCCGTTATTGTTCAAGGGCCCACTATGGTTTGCTCATCCTAGAAAACCGCATTTATGCACAAGAATTGGTGCATAAATGTAAGAAAAGGTACCCCCTTTCTTACAATTTTTTAGTAAAAGGAATATGATTACACGGGAGAAATTATTGCTAGTTTCTCCAATAACCCTATTTCTGCCCATGTATGTACCATTCTGGATCAATTTTTCACTTGAATATTGTTTAGCAAAAATTCATCCTGGCATTTGATAGATCTGACCAAAAGTCTTAATTTCTATTGCTTAATTCCCACTGCTATTGAAAGTTTGCGTTCCTTTTTAATATGAGTGTACTTCGTGGTTCTCAAACAAAGTACTTAACAAACAAAAGTTGTACAGTAAAGATATGTTAAAGGAAGGGAAAAGGAAATGAAAAGTGAGGATGCAAAAATGGAGACCACTTCTTTTATTATTACAGCACATTGGGGCACAAGATTTTAAGTATTCATTTCTTTGAATGCTATTGACTGCCTTAGTATTTCCCTCAGTTTGCCTGCACTTTAGACAGGATTCTTTCTGACTATAGGCTTCTGACTTACCTCTTCTTAGAGCATTTACTTGGGAAACTGGCACTTGTAAATTTTTTCTGTGGCTCTTTGAGATGTAAACCTTATATAACCCAGGAACATCTTTCTCAAGAACTTTGGAACTATTGCTTTGAATCGTAATCATATAGAACCTGGAGACTGTCTTTTAAACTCTGTGGGAGAGTAGAAGCTTCACTTCACCTAACAATCAGTAAACAGAAATAAGCTAATCACATGGACCAAGCACCCTCAATGTCCTCCAGTACTTTTCCAATAACTGGCTCCAGTGTTTTAAAATCCTCCAGGCTTTTGTTTCAATGGACTTGAGTCAATCTGTCTTTCCTATTGCAATATAATCTTAACCCTTACTATGATAGTATTGAACAAAGTTTTCCTTGTCATTTTTTAACAAGTATTATGTATAAGTTTTCTTTTATACTACTCCCTTACTGTCTCTTTACCTTTTCAGTTCCTCATTATTTTTCGTACTTTAGGTCAGATGTTATGACACATCTATTTTCAAGAGACAAAAGAGAAATGAGACTAAAGTGAACTCAAGAATGTAACTCTCCCCACACAACAATGGGCTCATTTAAATTTTAAAATGGCACCATTTTCTATGGGAGCCAAGTTCAGTCCTCCTCACTTCAGAGACAGCAACATTTTGGGTAGAGAAAGTCATCCTTTCTACTTCACAAACAGAGGAGGCTGGAACAAAATAAACAAGAAAGACAAGGGATCCAGAATCTATTTTCAAGGAGTAATGGATAACAAATGGAGGAAACATTGAAAGGAAAGATGACAAGAGGAAGACACAGGTCACTTAGAGAATTAGAAAAAATAACAAACAGATAAATTTGAAAGTGCTAATTTTAAAAATGTGAAAATAAACAAAATTTCCTAAGCCTCTGCCAAGTAATGCATGAACTTTGTACATTCCTATTGCACAAAACAAGTGGATGAACGGATAACTTCTGAACAGTCGGTGGGAAAATGATTCTTTTCCTGTAGATGTACAGTCAGATAGGATAACCACCAGACTGGGGCTATCATAGGCATATTCTTTTCTACTTCCCCAATATGGATTACATAGAATCAGTAATTTAGACCTCGAAATTCTAGGATGTAGTATAAAGAACTTTAACTTCTAAAAAAGAAGGAACTAGAAGTAAATCATATGTAGCTTATTTTAAGCATTTTGTTTTTTAAAAAGTTAGGATGAACATTAGAAAATCCTCAAGTAAATCTATGATGTTATGTTTCAGCAATGCCAATATTTGTGAAAGCACTTTATACGTTATTTTCTCCTACATAGAATCCTCCAGTGGTTCTTCATAGTTTTTATATATATTTCATGTTATCGGTTAGCAGATAATTTTCCTCAGAATATGCTTCTGCCTATCTTTTTTGTATTCATTTGCCTTTTTACCTCTTAAACCTTATTTGGAACATCAGCATGTGTGTTTGCTGAGTAAATCATGTAATAGCTATTTCTGACAGGAGTGATAATATAATGAGCATATTTAACTAACAACATGTAGTCGTTTTTCTCTCTTAAAATGATGTAAATTGAGCTACCTCTGCTTATTGTACAATACTTCTACCTGTTCGCTGACTTTGGTACCTTTTGTCTTGATGCTAAAATATTTGCGGATCCTCGGCTATCAGCTCATTTTTAGGAGTGAGGCACTATAGACATTCATTGGAAGCACATGAGGACAGATCTTATAAACCAGTAAAGTTCACTGTAGATTAATCAAACATCAATGTAACTTACATTTTGTATAAGCTGTACATCAATACAGTTTACCTGGCTCTAACAGGTAAATCGTATTGATAAAGAAGGTATCTAACATGATGCTTTACCCAGGGATGTCTTTTTTTGGTTCCCAATGAGGTTCCCTAAACCCAGGGATGTCTTTTTTTGGTTCCCAATGAGATTCCAAGTGACAACAGAAATTTAGCTTAGGTGACTCTCTTTTATTCTAAAATTTTTCATCTTCTTTTTTGATTTTGTGTTTTTGTTTTTGTCCATTAACAACCACTAAATTATTCTCCATTAGTAACAGTAACTAGGAAGACTTTGGCTTTATCATCTGATCATTTCATGACTATGGCTGATGGATGACAGAAATGTGTTCTGTCACCCATGAGAGATGATGAAGAATTTAGTTTGTTAATATTTTTCATATATTTGTCTATTTTTGAACTCAAATATATTAATAATTTCATGCCTCTGGGAAGAAATGTGTGAATTTTTTGCGTGTATTTATTTGTAATCTGTAGTTGAAGTTGTAGAGCTGAAGGTATAATACAAGCTCTCTATGTACTTGTTTGTCTATGAGTTTATAAACAAGAAAGCTTTGACATTTACCTATGACTATAATATGTTTTCTCACCTCCATAATTTATTAATACGTTATTATAAAAGAATATGCATGCCTGCAGAAAGTTGTGCTATTTAAAAGGCAAAATGCACTGGACAATTCGGGAGATGATCTTATTTACTTTACTGTCATAGGGATGCTAACTAATGAGAAATATCCCAGAGAAAAAGAAGAATCTGCGGTTTAATAGAAGCTGGCAAACAAGGGGGTAATCCACAAGTGTATGAACGTCATGAACAAGGAGGCAGAAGTATTTTACTTCGAAATACGTGACAGTATAACAGTTCTTTGCAATGAAACATATTATCACAAGGGTGGGGAACTTCTTTGTTTTTGCTGCTTTCTAGGAACATAGGACTCAGATAAAATTCAACATTGACAATTACATGCACATAGTTAATATTTTAAAATATTTGTATGAATCAATTCTCATTTTCTACCTGCCATGTTTTTTATGTACTATGTAAGGTAGATCATTCTCTTTAAAAGCTAATAGTTAATATTGCTAGTGCAGTCGATATGATGAGCAATAGTGACAGAAATATGTGTGTGTGCCCTTTCTTCCCAAAGAGATATAGAATAATTTTATCTCAACATATCAGCTTCTTCTAGAATATGAAAACAAATATAGCAATGAACATATAAAGAAAGACAATTCTATCTTAGCTGAGTCTGAATAGAAGCATAACACATGTTAACATTTTTACAAAGTTTGCTCATTTCTGATGGGCTTATGCCTTTGTTTTATTGACTGATTTCTTCTCTTTCAATATGAAATATTATTCTTAACTTTCTATGAAATTTTCCTACATTGAAAAAAATTCCCTGTCTTACCAGAATTGTTTTTAATTATTTCAAAGGAGATGGTAACCCTATCTTGCAGTTTCTGTGAAGGGTTGGAATTTAACTCTGGTAGGTACCTTGCTCCAAGTTGTAAAACTGCCTCCTGTCATAAAGATATGAGAAATTTATTTTTCCTTTGGATAAAGCCAATTAGCAAACACAGATGCCCTATGACTGCACTCTAAAAGTTTTTAATATTTTTCCACCAGCTCACCCCAGTCTTTAAAAACCTTCAGCCTCCTTCTCCTGCATAATTTAGTTCAGACTTAGTTCTGGTATCTCTCTCTCTCTGATTGCAATAGCCCCTTTCCTTCCTATGCAATACTCCTTTCAAATAAATGTCTATACTAAACCTGGATTTGTTTTTCATTTGACACTTTTGACAAGTTCACGTTATATTTATATAAAAATCATGTTTTTCTGTTTTTTTTTTTTTGAAAAAATTTTTGAGCACTTCAAATGTCAAAATTTGGAGCCCCTTACCCCCAACCAGGAAAAAATTCTTTAATTTAAATTAGCAAAGAGTTAAAGACCTGGCTACTGGTATTATAGGAGCAGAGTGGAAGGTTAGAACTGAAAATTCTGATTCCGCATGTAATAAGCTATCATTTGTTCCTTGCAAATTTTCATTGCCCTCTGCTTCGTTTTTGGTTTCCAGTTTCAAAGCTCTTCTTGTTTAGTTTCTTCAACTTATAACTTTCCTAAGTTCTTCAGAGGAGGAGTCTTCTGCCTGTGTAAGTAAAGGAAGTCACCGAAGAAGGGTAGTGGGGAGAAGGTTTAACTCTTCTAAATAAAGACTTTTGATCAGTCATTCTAGGTCTTATATTTCCATCACTCATATTCATTTCTATTTCCCAAGCTGGGTTATAAATTTACATCTTTCAAATGTATTTTTCATTGATAGTATGAATATTTTCCTCATACTTGTTTGTTGATCAAATATGTGACAAACTTACAGTCACCAGATTGGTTTATACATGTAAATTGCTAAAATCTCTAAAAGTTTGTCCTATTTTAAAATATATACTAAAAATTTTTTAAAGGAGATACATTATCAAAACACCAAGTATCATTATAATTGCATTTATGAAGCTCTGTAGTTCTATTATGTCAATCAAGACAAGAGTTCCCCATAGATTAAAAAAAATCATTAATAGTGTGAAATTTTTAATAGTGAGAGAAAAGAGATTTTTTTAAGTGAGTCCTATAGATTTTCCACAAAGGGCTTCCCTAAATCTAAAAGGAGAAATGACTCAGGAATTCCTCTGTTTAGGAATAGAGGGTGAAATGTGTTGTAATTTTAGCAGTGCCAATGAGTAGTACAGATGGGATGAAGAGATAGCCAGGCAGATGGTGCCAAAGCAAGAATAGCAGCTGCTGGTGAGTGAGAGCTGAGCAGATGGTGCAATGGCATAGGCCACGGCAGCCATCAGCAGCGAGAAGTATTATAAGTTCATGTTAGAAGATTCTGGAACAGCTGTCCTGAACCTCGTACAATATGAGGCCCTTAATTTCAATGATCATTTGTTAGCATGCACTGGTATCAAGTGTTGAGGAAAGACTCCAGTGATTATTGAGTAGGCTGATACTTCTATAAGAATACAGTCATTGATTTCATCTTTTCAGTAATCTGACTAAGCAAAGAAAATGTTATTTATTGTGTGTATACTTGCAGGTATAAGAAGGAGCCCTAATATTTGCATAAGGCATTATTGTTGATGATTTTTAAGCACTACCAACATATATCATTTCTTAATCCTTCTAACTGATTTTTCTTATGGCATAAAAGCCTTCAGATGCATAAGAGACAAAAGGGTATTGGCTGAAAATTAAAAATTCCTGAGTTCTTTCTCAAAACTGTTAAATCAGAAATTCTAGGAATAAAGCCATAAATCTATCATTAACAAGCCTCTTCAGGGAATTTTATGCACACTAAATTTAGTTTCCACCTTAAGGATATTTAGGGAAATGTTGACAAAAATGTAAAATCTGTATGGATAAGTATAGCTACAAATGAAAATAAGTCAAAATAAATCATTTTTTTAAACTTATGTGTATAGGAAGTCATATGAGATTATTTTGACTTCGTATGTGACTAGATGCAGATGCTCAAATGTTATTGCTCTTTCTCATTCTCAGTCTCTCAGATCTGCTTGTCTCTGCTGGGCCTCTTTCTACAGAGTAGGAAGGTTCATCTTCCAAACGATTCCTCTCCTTGTCCCTGAAAATGACTGTTCTTAATCGGAATGTATTCCTGTCTTGGGAAACAGTAATTCCCAGGTATGCAATGGGACATTTTTATCATAGGCCAGCAAGTGTAATGACCAGGGAAAAAGTGAATATGGATAGTTTGGGAAACTGAATATAGTTTAACGGAACTCAAACTAGAACAGGATGGGGTGGGCCTAAAAAGAGAGAGCAAATCAAAATGTTCATATGCTAAAGAATCTGAACCTTATTTTTGAGGAGATTTTTAAAACAACATTGAAAGATTTACTCAGGCAATTGCAGTTTTAGATAATCATTTTTGAAAGATTATCTTTATCATTCCTTTAATTCTTAGGGACAAATATTGTTCAAAGACACCTTGAAATTTAAGGAATCTTAACATTGGAACTCCTTTCACGCCTCTATCTCCCTGCCTTAAAATGTGTTCAGCTTAAAACTGACAAGTGGATAGAAATTAAACATTTTCTAAATAATTTACCATGAAACTCAAAACTTCTAGTTCTGTGATGCTTTAATTTTAGTATAAGAGTGGTAATATATATTGGCCACATTTTAAAAAATGAACCATAGAGGAAATAATGCTATTCATGTAAGAAACTAGTATCTTTACAACATGCAGACCAGCTTGTTTGCACCTGATTCTCTGTAATGTGAAAATATCCCATCTTAAAACTGATGTTCCATATCTCCTGACCTAATCATTAAAAAATGTTAAAGATTAAGGGTTTATGATGATAGAAGAACAACAGCTTTCCAGTATTGAGTATTCAACATATGCAAAGAGCTCAACATGTGTTTTATCACTTAATTTTCACTATAATTCTACTAGGAAGTACTATAACACTTCTCATTTTTCTGTTGAAGGGTTTGAGACTTTAGGAAATTAAATAACCAGACCAAGATCACATAAGAATAAGTGGTAGTAGAGATAAGACTTGAATGGTTTTCTCTCTGATCTCTGGAGATATATATATATAACTCCTTAACCACTATGTCCATCATGCAAGTGACTTAACCAACTTCATCCTTAGTTTTCTACCTGACAAAATACATATTATAACATTACCTCACAGGATAGCTGTGAGTGTTAAATGAAACATATACACATAAAGTGACTAAGGCAATAATTTAGATTCATCACTTGGAATATGCGGGCTCTTAAATCACTATGGCTTTGGGAGAAACTGCTATATTGTTGCTTACCAGTTTATTTTTATTTGTAGACCCGGAAGTAAGTCATATCATACTTGCTCATAGTTTTATGGTTGGAGATGTTCAGTGGTTCCATTAATGACAGGGAAGTGAGTTGCAAGGTATGGGAATGCAGATGGAATATTTAGTGAGCTCTACTGTCACTCAACAATATATAGCCACAAAATTATGATGTTTGATTTCCAAAAAGAATTGTCATAATGTAAATCCTAACTGTGCCTCAAATCAAAGTATAATTATTGAGGTTTTAAGTTGAGGAAGGAAATTCCACCTAACTTTTTAGATACTTTAGCTATGTAATTCAAACTTTCAAAGTCTACTTAAGGTTTTTACAAAAAATCTATCTTTCTAAATGGTCCTCAAATCACATATTTTTGTAAAAAAGGAATTCTCAAATTTAAATGTTTTAATTTGTATAGCTTACTATAAATTACTCTATTTTTCACATAATGCAGTGAAATATTATATTTCTGATTTAAAAATTTGAACAACTGAACTGGCCAAATTAAAGTTAGAAGTGTCTGCCTCTTTTTCTCTTGAGATCTAAGTTTTAGGCACATGACAATTCATGATTAGCAAAATGCCAACAGATTTTACTTTTTTATACCAAGTCTAAATAAAGAATAACAAAGCAGTCACTTTTTATTAATGTTAATTATAATCTTTCTATATAACACAAAGTTTATGCAAGAACTTTTTTTCTGTTGCCTCTTATTTAGGTTGTAATTCTTCTGATTGTTTCTTGTCTAACAGTACACTATGAAGTCATGATTAACATTTTACAAATATTCCATCAGTAAGAGCTTATTTTGCCTGTGAATTTTTCTGCTTCATTACCTTCTGTCAGTACATAACAACCGTAAGTAAGGAAATAATTAATTTCCATTCTAAGAATTCCTATAGGAACAACTGATATTTTCCTGGCAGTGTTCATGAATACTTGAAGATATGCCAAAAATAAATCATGAGAAAGTGCTATTTGTCAGGATACTTAGCCCCAAAATGGGTTATTGTCAGCATCTAGCAGATGTGAGGTGATGACACGGTGGCAGGTCATATTCCCCACTAGATTTGGCAGTCCTTAGAGTAATAGAAGCCAAGGCATATAAACCTTGACTCTGGCTAGAATACCCTCCTGAAAATCCTTTCTTCTCACTAACACATATGCAGCCAAAGCTTCTGTTCTCTTCTTAGGCTAATGAGCATATCTAATGCTAAAGGTAAATACCCAAAGGACTAGACTGTATTTAACACCTGTGTTATGTGTAAACTGCCTCTTCAGAGGATTTATAGTCAAAGAGGAGCTATAGAACTTAGAGAAGGTGAAGTTTATTCTAGACAGAAGGATATTAAACTTGTGATTTGTCATGGTTCTTTTATGCCTGTGGAGATCTATGCTATTATCATGACCGTTAACCCAGAATTTGTTTCTAATTATTTTCTACTTATAGACATATAAGTAGGGTTTGTTATAGGAAGCCCACCTATTTTAGAGAAACTAATTCTAAAATACTTTTCCTTAAATACGATTTTTTATGTATGCAAAATGAATTAATTTACCATTTTAAAACATCAAATTTTTGCTCCTCATAGATAGTGGCTTCAAAATTGTAAAAGGATTGAAACTTATCAACTCCTATTTAATAAGGAGTCAGTCCTCTAATGATATTGCATATCTATTTTTAATAAAGCTGTAACAAAAAATTATATGACTTTTCATTTTTTGCTTCATCAACTAAGCTTTTCTCTGTATGTTCAGAGAGATTTTCCTAGTTACTAACTTTCTAATATGCATTTTACTCTTTATTTTAGGTGATTCTAAAAATATGTGTATCATTTCTGAACTTAGGTGGTAAAGTGGAGACTCACTAGTTTACATTTAGGTTAAAGACTGCCTTTATAAATATTCCTACAGTTTAAAGGCTTTACTCTCTTGTCTTGAATATGTAACAGCTTTGCAAAATGTTTCGCGAGCAAAGTATATATTCAGAATATTTCAGTATGTGAGCTTTGATTAAAGGAATAGAGAAATAGCATACACTCTTGAAATAATTTATATGGCAATAATAAGGAATATGATATGATCTATCATTGTGTATCTTCTGATGCCAAATACTCAACTGGTAACTTTGACTTTACTCTTAAAACAACTCTGCAGTGAGTTCATTTCGCAAGGAAAAAAAGTTTAAATACTTACCCAAGACCACATAGTCACGAAATTCTTGAGGTAGGATTCAAACCCAGTGTTGTTTTTTTTTTTTTTTTTTTTTAATTCTCTGCTCACGATCTTTCTACTGCATAACAGTAATCTTGTGGACTTTTTTTCCTCAATACTAAACATTTTTCAGTCTAGACACCAGTATTTTGATAGACATCAAATTACTTATTTCAGTTAATAAGTAAGGGACTGAATAAAACACATAAATTAAAATACATAACATTGGAGATGCATGGTGTATTATTCTGTTTTGCATTGCTGTAAAGGAATACCTGAGTCTGGGTAATTTAATAAATTATTAGGTTGTGCAGGCTGTACAACCATGGTACCAATCTGCTCATTTCTGGTGAGGCCTCAGGAAACTTTTACTCATGGTGGAAGGCTAAGGGAGAGCAGGCAAGTCACATGGGGAGAGAGTGAGAAGAGAGAGAAGGAGGTACCAGGCTTCTTTAAACAGCCAGCTCAGGAGAACAAATAGAGCTGGAACTCACTCATTACCGTGGGGAGGTCACCAAGCCATTCATGAAGAACCCACCTCCATGATTCAAACACCTCCCACTAGACCTCACTTTCAACACTGGGGCTCACATTTCAATATGAGATCTGGAAGGGACACACATCCAAAGTATATCAGAAGGTTAATTGTGTTTACTGCAAGCATGTTAAATTTGTTTCACCTAACAAAATTTACCCTTTTGTTATATACTGTTTTGCTGTGTAGTTTATAAAACACTTTAATACTTAAGATATTGAATCTCTCAACAGGTTTTAAGAGTGCCCACACTGACTACATGAACATCGTAATTTTACATCATTTTGTGTATTTGATTTTACAGAAAGCTCTTATTGTTCTTTGATTTGGGTTTTTACTATTAGTGTATTCATCAAGTCACATTATTTCCCAAAAGAGTATTTGAAATTTGGTTACTGTGGTGACACATTTGCATGCAATTTTAACTTACTTCTTTCAGAAACTAAAAGGGAGAGAAATGGCAGGATAATGAATTAGTAAGGATTTGGGGGACGGAAAATATTTATTACAAGTGCTGTTTGAGAACGATCAATAATTATAAGAACATATAATCTTGTAATACAATTGGAAGTGAATTTAATTCAACTTTTGATTCTCTTATTTCTCCTTTGAGACATCCACTCAAAGTAGAGTAGCCTTCAATAGCCAACAAAATGCTACTGTTGTCAACTCAAAGATCTGTTTTATTCTTAGCATCCCAACTTTACTCTTCAGCCTGGGGCAGGAACCAGTGTTACTGATACACAAAATTTTAGGATAGTTAAAGCCAGGAGATTAAACTAAATGTGGATATGTTAATGTCTTGGTATTTTATATAAGAAGAAAGTGCTTTTAAGAAAGATAGAACTGGAAAACTTGACACAACTCCCCTTTATAAAAATGTGTTTTAATGTTAAATAACCAGACAAAGACAATTGAGAGTGAATAGGAAATTGGAAAGAATTGGGAACAATAGTAGCATTTTCTTGGCAATTGAAGACTACTCTGCTTTGAGAAAATGTCTCAAAGGAGAAAAAGGAGGCCTCAAAAAAAGACTAGATGAAATATTGACACATAAAATCTCTTTGACATTTTCTGCTAGAGTCAGTCTTGGCAAGACAGTACTTTATACATGTGGAATGAAGGTAGATGTCATATGAACAAACAGAAAACCTAAGTGCATATCTTTAAGTTACTCACACATTTCCAAAGAGTTATTAAGAGTAGAACACAAAAATTTAAGGAGAGAGAGAAGAGGGAGAGGTGAAGATCTGGTGGCTGAGAGTACTAGAAGAGAATGCTGAGAATCTGGCCACAAGGATATTTAGGCTTACATAATATCACTAGCATTAAGAAGATTAACTTGCAAATCATTAAAAGAAATGGATTATTTCCAATGGAGGACAAAATTATTCTACCTATTACTGAATAGCACGTCTATTTCCTCATTTGGCTTCTAGAATTTTAAGCTGAATAAACCAGCAAGTAATATGGTACATACTACTGCTTATTCTGAATATTAATGTTACTAATTTAAGCTTATTTTTGTATTTGGGCCATAAAATATTTTAATGAAATGTTATATTTTTTAAAAATTTTAACTTTTGTGTCAAATATTAATTGATATTGCATTAAAATATTTTTACAGAGCAAGTGATTTTATGGAGTAATAGATTTTGTAGAGTAAGATATTTTACAGGATGAGGTTAATTGTACTTAATTGGTAGCAGTCTGAGCATGATTTTTGTTGATAAATTATACCCCCATGAATTACATATTAAAGTCTCAGAGTCCCTTAAACTGTGAGCATGCTCTTTTTCTTTTTCTCTCAATTCTAAAATATTATTACTGATCTTAAAAATTAACTTCATATTCTCTTCCCATTTGGAAGTAGAAATCTCATGCTCAAATAAATACTTTGTGTGAGTGTGTGTGTGTGCGCGTGTGTGTGTTGGGAGCTAATATAGTCTGTATTTCTTCTTTTGTTTAGACTTTGTATAAGACATAGCTTATTGTGAAGCTGTTCAAGATTACATAAACATAGGTTTTTAAAAATGCTTTTGAAAGGTAAATATGTTAAAATTAGTTCACACTGTATCCCCATACTCAAACTACACAGCATGACAGACAAAACATTATTAGTACATACTTATACAAACATGCTTATGCCCAGAAACAGGTTAAATTCATCTGGGGAGAAGAAATGGAATGAAAACAATGTAGCCACATGAAGAGGCAAGTCTATAGGGCTTCACTCCTGGAAATGACTCCTGGAAATGTCATCTTCAAGCTCCACTCCCAGAGAAAGCAATTGTAACAGTGCCCCACCCACTGTCAGGAAGCAGAGCACCTCTTTGCAAATGGAAAGTGGAAACCGCTTTGACTCTGACTAGGATCTGTTGCCTGTAGTGAGCAATATCCCAGGAGTGTCAGGGAAGGGCCATGACAACCCCTCAACCAGAGCCTGGGGCAAGCTACACACTGACTCTGAAAATGTATTGGTTATATTTTCTTAGCACAATACAGAACCAGACATATAAGAACTGGTTCTCACCTGAGAAACCTGGGGGTCCTAGAAAAGCAAGCACAGACCAAACAAAGATGGAGAAGTGAGCATGAAGAGAAAACAATCAGCTGGCCAAGAAATTTCTTCCAAAAAATATGGTTGCAGTAAGAAACATTAATTTCATGGAAACATCCCAACAAGAGATCGCTCTTGACATAACATAAATAAAAGAATATGCTAAAAAGGAATTAAAATAAGACTGAATAAAGTTCTCAAAAATACAACTAGCATTCCAAAATAAATAGAAGGCTATGAAACAGAATCAGTTGGATATGTATCAATAACTGTTAGATACAGAGAACCAGCACATTATTGATCTTGGAACAAAATGTATATAGTCACCCAAGAGCATTAGTCCTCACATGAAGAAGGAGTCATTAGCTCCTTCAAGACTGAATGGACGATGGTGATTGCATTGTGTTAGGAGCCTGAGATTTCACAAGGTTATTTATCCACTAAACAACTCGGTATTTGAATCTCCCTCAATAAAGCCCTGAATCTTCCTGGCAGAAAAAGCAAAGCATTAAGATTATGTGTCCAGGCTTACTGAGTTAAACAACCTTTTTTCTGACCCAGACTAATAGCCCTTAACCTATGAATGCTTTTAAGGGCCTTCATTGTTATAAGCTGCCTTGTGAAGACCAAAGCTGAGAGGAAAAACAGTAGCCTATTTCTCAAGTATTCATTTCAAAGTCAAGTACATTTTCCATGTACCTATGTGTCTAATAACTAAGACTTGAGTATCCATGTGCTTGAAATAGACATGAATTTTAATCTAAGACATGATCTGCCTAAGTGTGATCATTTAAAGTTACCTGCAGGATTTGCCATATCTACCGCGCCACTGCTCCTCCACCTAGGCTGTATTTCTGGGGAAAAAAGTTATCTGTCAGATAACTGTCGAAACGTTATTTTTATATCAGAGTATATTTATTGTAGTAGCTTAAATGGTTATAGAACATTTGTTAAATTATTTTATGCACACATTACTTAATGCTAAATCAGAAGAAAAATGTAGGTGCAGCCCATTTAGGCCCTCAGGGTCTGGACTGTGTGGTGAGTGTTGAAAATGTTCAGTGAGCCAAGAAGCTGTCAGCACCAGGATTGCTGGTGCCAAGAGAGGCCTGAGCAGACTGCTCCCTGCTGGCACCCTTCTTTCCCTGACAGGGATACTGACGGTGAGAAGGACACCACTGCTGCTGCTCTGGTTCTTGTCAGAACAGGAAATCACAAGTAGATCTACAAATAGCCATTTTATTATCTTCTGAGAACCAAATACAAAGCATTCCCAGTTTGTGTAAGATAGACGGAGATCAGAGGCAGGCCGAAGGTTACAGCTATGAATGGCAGACTAAATGCTTTCTTTCTACAGCTATATTTATGTCTAATAATAATTATGGTTAATGAGAAGTTGAGAACAGATTCACCCTTCTACCTAATTCCCCAAATTATATTTTCAATTCTACCACTAAGCTTTTTTCTAGAGCTACCCAAAGAAAATATAAAGTCAGATAACTTTGGAAATTATGTAAGTATTCAGTTTTTACAGTAAATTAAAAACAAACAAACAAACAAACATGTAAGAATTCGTAAGGCAAGAACCAAATCTGGCACAATCTGTTTTGTTAACATGTATAATATTCTGTCAAGGCAGGTATTTCAGCAACAAGAACATTATAAATAATTAATCAGTAATCAATCAATTACAACATTATCACCAATTATAACTGACATCCTTAATCTTTATATGATATCTTTTGTATGGCACTGCATGGATATATTTTGCAATTTGGCTTTCTTATGAAGTTTGTAGTTTAGATAATATTTGCTACTGTTTGCTTGCATGTTCATAACAACATATTTTAGAAGGCAAACAAATCATGACATTAAATAAGGTTCTGAAAATATATTTTTTTAAAACATCAAAGCAACTTTAATGCTGTTGCAATACCTGTGAGACCCCCTAACATGACCCAGGCAGATTTTTTTTTTTTCAATCTGGGAAAAATGACAGGTCTACATGCTGTGAAAGTATAAATTCATGCACATACCAGCCCTCTGGGTTACTGAGGATACTATTTGGCATACTGAGGGGAATAATTGGCAATGTGGCACACCCACAGTTCAGCACACCCTCCACCATTTGAAAAGGTTGTGTGGGTTTTTTTTTTTTTACATTGTTTTAAAACTTTAAGACATATTAAAACTGTTGATTTTTTTAAAAAAAGGATTTTCTGGATAAAATATTTTTAATCCTTACCCTTCTGATGGGTTTAATCACATATTAATAATAATTTCCTAAAAACTTACTGTGTTCTGGAGGCATTTGAAGAATATAAAGCAAATATCCCCATTACCAGGAATTTTACAATCCAGCTTGATCAACAGATTTTTCATGGAAACACACTTTGGGTGCCAATGGTTTTATTATTTAACTCTTGGAATTCATGATTTTTGGCACCCTCACCCTTACCTACCTACATATCTTCTTTTCTAGTGACTGCCCATCCATGATTCAACACAATTTCTCTCTGATGTAAGGAATCAAAACAAAATTGTTGATGCTTTCTTCCAAGAACTCTTTCAGGACTTTCCAAATATCAACTCATTTGGACCACAGCCTACTTCCTCTCGCATTATTTATGTATATTCTTAATTCCTATCTCTGTGTCACATTAAGTCTTAATGTCCCTATGTTTGTTTAGTCAGTGCTTGATTTTTAGTAATATAGATTTTCACCTTTCCTGCAAATCTAAGTATGTATCTCATGGCGTATAAATACTTTTTCATTTGAGGCAGCCAAAGGATTTTGAATTAAATGTAAACACTCGGGTTCAAGTCCTTGGTTTGCCATTTGCCCATCTGTATAATTTTGTTTGTTTCACCTTTCTCTGAACCTCCTTTTTCCATTTACAAAATGAAGTTACTGTAATTGACGAACAAACTGCCATCTTGTCCCAGTGTCCATGATTCCATAATCCTGACTCTCCAAGTTCTATTGTTCCAACTGGGTTTCTTTCTACATTCAACAGGTAATAATGTCTGTTTAAATATTTGAATGATTTTTTGGCATAAGCTTACTCTGAAGAAATTCACAGGGCATAGGCATATGTTTATTCTACAATTTTTAGTACCCACTATTTGTGAAGTGTTGCAGGAGTGTTGACAGAGTTTAAACTTCCACGGTAAGAATCTTTAGAAGGAGGTGAAGAAACAGAGAAACAATGAAAATTTGGTTAAAATATAAAAGTGGCTAATTCTCTTGAAGTTCAGAGTAAATCTAGGTTACTTCATCAAGAGTGATAGGGGCTGGTGGAAAATCAGAATCTACTTCATAGTATAGGTTTCAAGGAGTAGGAGAATTTTAACAAGTGGAAAATGTGGGGAGATGATGCTTGTAGCACAGGGAAGTATTGACGGCATGACACAGTTTGTAAAATGCAGGACATTATAGAGAGAAAGTTCATTTTTCCTGGAATGTTCACTTTGTGTTGAGTATGTCTTGAATGTTGAGATACGTAGAGAAAACTTTTTTCTTTTTTTGAAAAGGGTTACCATTTAAAAGCTTTTAGCTTATTATTATTATTTATTTTCAAAGGTACAGGTTGTTAATAAAGACCAAACATAGAGTGAGTCGTAACGTTTATTTGTGTGTTTATTTTTACTTATGTTTATTTTTTTAGATGGTGTCTCACTCTGTCACCAGGCTGGAGTGCAGTGGCACGATCTTGGCTCACTGCAACCTCTGCCTCCCAGTTTCAAGCTATTCTCCTGCCTCTGCCTCCTGAATGTCTGGGACTACAGGCATGTGCCACCATGCCTGGCTAAGTTTTGTACTTTTTAGTAGAGACGGGGTTTCACCATGTTGACCAGGATGGTACCGATCTCTTGACCTCGTGATCTGCCCGAGTCGGCCGCCCAAAGTGCTGGGATTACAGGCATGAGTCATCGCTCCCAGCCTATTTGTGTGTTAAGTGGCTCAAATGGTTAATTTTTATACAAACAATGGATGAGGTTATTGTCTATGTGAAACATTTTTTTGTTGGAGTTTCTGCATGGTGTTCCTTCTCTGATGGCGAGATGTTGAGGCTTGAAATTTGTGTTGAAGCAACTGACCTCAGTAAAGAATAAATGACAACATTTAAACCATTCAGGGAACAATAGTCATGAAATGAAGTGAGCAGACACCTTTAACTTTTCATTAATTTATTGTTATTTATTATTAAGAAAATTTTTACAAACACCTAAAAACAAGTTTTCTACTTTATTTTTTCTGTGGTTAAGCAGATTATACAGAATTTCTATAAGTGATGGTACAAACACATTTTCATTATTAAAATTATTGTTTTCTGTTAAGAGAGATTATTCCAAAGTTGTTGAATATTCAATTTGTCCTTTCTTTTTTCCTTTTTCTCCTTCCTTTCTTTCCCTCTTTTCCTTTTTCCTTTCTCTCTCTATCCCTTACCTTCCCTTTCCCTTTCCCTTCCCCTTCCCTTTTCCCTTCCCCTTCCCTTTCTCCTCCTTTCCTTTTCCCTTCCCCTTCCCCTTTCCCTCCCTCCTCCTCCCCCCACCCTCTCCCCCTCCCCTCCCCTCCCATCTCCTCTCCTATTCTATCCTCTCCTCTCCTCTCCTTTCCTTTCCTTTCCTGTTGATATTGATACAAACTATGTCACTGAATTCATCTTCTGAGGAATCCCCATATTGCTTCTCTAGGGATTTAATTATTTATCACCTTTGCATCATTACACAAATTAACCACACACTAAGTCTCTCAGGGTTACCTTTGCAATTGTAAATGGTATAATTTCATTAGTGGCTTTCACAAGCCATTAATCAGGGACATTTTAATTGAATGTAAAGTGATAATTTCCTTTCATAAGCAAATTTACCGTGTGAGTCTTAAGAGACTGACAGGAGTGTAGGTTTTGCTTACTTGGTTGGATTTGGGTAGTACTGAAGTCTTAAGCGATTGCTCAGATCTTCAGAGGAGTTAGAAACAGAGGAAGATAGTACATGTTGTAGTACAGTTTTCATTTTTTTTGTTTTTAAACACACACCTAAGCAACATTATTAGAAAAGGACATGCCTCCCCTCTTAACACGAGCATCATGCTGCTGAAAGGTGACAAATTGACAAGTTCAGGGAGAACAGTGTCCAATCCAAAGACTGGGTACCAGAATGACAGTGACAGGGCTAAATCCCATCACACTTCCACCAGCTCATCCCAGGCAAGATCAGAAGGGAACTGGCAGCCTCTGAAATGCCTGCTCAGGATTCACTCTGTGACCTGTTTGGCTCCTAGAGTCTTAGCAGAGACCACCAGCAGGGGAGCTAATTACTGCCAGTCTGTGAGGTGGACCCTAGGATTAACTGAATGGAGGTCACTTCTTTTATAGCTATCCCGTGTCCAGCTGTGAAGAGCTATTACCCAGTGAGAACTTGTTCCCAGTAATGATCAGATGGGGCTTTGCATTGGAGACCCAGAAGTAAAGTCTCCATAATGAATCCCTGGAGTCATCCATGCCTTCACTAGTCTTGCTACAGTTCTAAAATGAGATTAAAAAAAAATTCCTGCACTTTTATTCCCCCCTTTACTGGCTGTATATTTTTGCTCTCTGTCTGGTCTTCATTTCTCTCTGCATAAGCAGTTTTAAGGTTTATTTAAGTGTTGCTTTTCCAAGTGTTCATGACTTTGTGTAGGGCTCACCACACATCACTCATGCCTTATTTTACAGGGCGAGTGGGTAATTAGCATCTTTCACAATTAGCCAGGATTTGCTCTGCTAATTTCATTCCCTGATGAAGGTGCTAACTTGGCGTGAAACTGTAATATGTTGGGTGATTTATTAAGTCACCACCGATGGGTAGAAATCACATGCCTGCCTTTACTGTTGAGAAAGTTAACAGCATCCATTTGTAAGAGATGGTATTTGAAAAGTGATGTTGGTGTGATTGAATGTGTGAATGCATAATGAAGTCAACCCAGATAGCCCCTTTCTGATTAAATTGTATTAAAATTATGTGGTGGTTCCTTGAAACAAGACTCTCAAGAAAGAAATATGTGACCGTCTTTAAATGTAACTGTCAGTCACAGTGTAATTGACTGGGGGACTATAGAGGAAAATGTCATACCTATTTTTTAAGCAACACATAGAAGATGCCATAGAGATATGAAGGCTCCTTGCCTAAACAAGTTGTATATATAACTTTTAACAACACAGGGGACAAACTTATTTTAAAAATCTCCAAATTAAACAATTTGGCACATTCACTTCGAGATTTACTATAATGTCTTTCCCTCATCTTATTTCCACGTTAAATTTATGTTTTTAAAATATTCAGTATGAAATTCATAATTGAGAAAAATTGATTATACTGAAACCTGGGCTTCTGACAGCTCTGAGTAATAATACCTGTTGCTTTTTTTTCATTTATCCTGTGTTTACAAAGGAATATTTATTAGAAAAGAAAGGATGAAAGGAAAGAAGAAAGGAAGGAAGGAGAGAGAGAGAAAGAAAGGAAAAGAAAAGAAAAGAAAAGCTCCTGTACACGGGAGAAATCTGAAGGACCCAATAAGAGAGTAAACTGACATTAAGTGCTTCTTTTTTTTTTCTTTTCTTTTTTTTTTTTTTAGACCGAGTCGGAGTCACGCTCTGTCGCCCAGGCTGGAGTGCAGTGGCGCCATCTCGGCTCACTGCAAGCTCCTCCTCCCGGGTTCACGCTGTTCTCCTGCCTCAGCCTCCTGAGTAGCTGGGACTACAGGCGCCCGCCACCACGCCCAGCTATTTTTTTTTTTTTTTTTTTTTTT